>NC_134885.1:29998215-30008215 GCF_041734735.1 Babylonia areolata
ACTTGACCACTTCACATTCTTGTTACATTAACTCACTCACATTGGCTCACTCTTCAACCTCAGGAGGCTTCAAGCAAAAACCAAGGTGAGGACAGACACCGTCAACGACTTCCTGTTTGCTGATGACTGCGCTCTCAACACTGCCTCCGAAGCTGACATGCAACACAGCGTCGACAAGTTCTCTGCTGCCTGTGACAACTTTGGCCTCACAATCAGCACAAAGAAGACTGAGATGATGCACCAGCCATCTCCAGGAAAGCCTTACGTTGAACCAAACATCTTCATCAACGGGCAACGACTGAACGCGGTGGACAAGTTCACATACCTGGGCAGTACACTCTCTCGCACAGTTGTAATCAACGACGAGGTGAATGCTAGACTCGCCAAAGCCAGCTCTGCCTTCGGCAGACTCCATAAGAACGTTTGGAACAGGAGAGGCATCACCCTGGAGACGAAGCTCAAAGTATACAAGGCCATAGTTCTCACCACACTGCTCTATGGATATGAATCATGGACGGTCTACAAACGCCACGTCAAAAAGCTGAACCACTTCCACAGCACCAGCCTCAGAAAACTTCTCGGCATAAAGTGGCAAGAGGAGATCCCTGACACAGAGGTGCTCACTCGTGCAAACTTGCCCAGCATCTACACCATCTTGATGCAGGCCCAGCTGCGCTGGGCAGGCCATGTAGTTCGCATGCCAGACCACCGGCTCCCCAAGAAACTGCTGTACGGCGAACTCCAACATGGCAAGCGCTCCCATGGAGGCCAAAAGAAGCGCTTCAAAGACACTCAAAGCTTCTCTGAAAGCCTTCAACATCAGCCACGACACATGGGAGCTGAATGCAATGGACAGACCAAAGTGGCGTTCAGCTGTCCACAAAGGCGCCAACAGAATTCCTGTGAGGCCAACAGAATCGCTGCAGCAGAGCAACGCAGACAGGCCAGGAAAAGCAGTGCCAGCAAGTCCCCGACAGCCGCCACCATCCCCTGTCCACACTGCGTCAGAACCTTCCGGGCGCGGATTGGTCTGACCAGTCATCTGCGCACCCACAGAGCCCAACCCACCCACCCCAGGATGACTAGATGGTCCTCGTCGATTCCGACGGACGAACGACACACAATGACGGGCGCAATAGCCGAGTGGTTAAAGCGTTGGACTGTCATTCTGAGGGTCCCGGGTTCGAATCACGGTGACGGCGCCTGGTGGGTAAAGGGTGGAGATTTTTACGATCTCCCAGGTCAACATGTGTGCAGACCTGCTTGTGCCTGAACCCCCTTCGTGTGTATATGCAAGCAGAAGATCAAATACGCACGTTAAAGATCCTGTAATCCATGTCAGCGTTCGGTGGGTTATGGAAACAAGAACATACCCAGCATGCACCCCCCCGAAAACGGAGTATGGCTGCCTACATGGCGGGGTAAAAACGGTCATACACGTAAAAGCCCACTCGTGTGCATACGAGTGAACGTGGGAGTTGCAGCCCACGAACGCAGAAGAAGAAGAAGAACCAAACACATTAACTCATGCGGAAACAACAGAGAACAAAACAAGCAAAGATAAAAGAAAACCTGCTGACTCCCTTTATCAAACATGAACAATACTTTCTCCTTCTTTCGTAACTTTTGTTTTGTTTTGTTTCGTCTCTTTGACCGAGTGTCACATCTAAAAAAGGATGCAGACAATTGATATTACTTATCTATATGTCTGTCTCTCTGTCTATCCCCCTCTTTCTTTTTTTAATTTTTTTTTATTCCTCCATACCCTCCTCAGCTTCAATCCGTTTCATCCAAATCAATCCGGTTATACAATCCTTCGGCATATTGGTTGACAACAATCGATCATGGTCTCGTCACATTTCCATGTCAGGTAAAATTGCAGACGCTCCTCTTTGCCCGCACGCCCCGCCCCCCAACAAAAAAGGTGTACCAGTTAAAGAAACGAAAACACATCCCACATATCAATTCTCGAAAAATATTCTCCCATGCACAAACAGAGTCTCATATATAAGGTATTTAAAACCATTCTCAAGGCGAAGTTTGGTTTTCACCATCCGATAACTGATCTTTCGACATACTCGGGTGGCTTATTGTAGGATGCTACTTCAGCTACTCTTGATGTGCAAACTGAACTTAATGCATTAAACAAACAACCCTTGTCATTCAGAACTCATGATCTCCGTATGCACCTTCCCGGTAACGCGTCCGCCTAGGAAGCGAGTGAATCTGAGCGCGCTGGTTCGAATCACGGCTCAGCCGCCGATATTTTCTCCCCGTCCACTAGACCTTGAGTGGTGGTCTGGACGCTAGTCATTCGGACGAGACGATAAACCGAGGTCCCGTGTGCAGCATGCACTCAGCGCACGTAAAAGAACCCACGGCAACAAAGGGTTGTTCCTGGCAAAATTCTGTAGAAAAATCCACTTCGATAGGAAAAACAAATAAAACTGCACGCAGGAAAAAAATACAAAAAAATGGGTGGCGCTGTAGTGTAGCGACGCGCTCTCCCTTGGGGGAGCAGCCCGAATTTCACACAGAGAAATCTGTTGTGATAAAAAGAAATACAAATACATGGTCAAACGGTACTTAATTAGGGCAGGTATGCTTAATTGCTATCACCGTGTAACTGCGAACGGTTCGTGTACTGCCCCATTTTGGAGCGTTCTCACCACGCACATTTCACAATTCAACGTCTGCTTCGACCTCTTTCTGATACTTCAATGAATATCCATTTCCAAGAGCCAGTCAAGCATCAGCTACTTTCGTTAATTTCCGCGCTTGTTCTTCTCTTCGCGCACCACTGCCGACCAAGTTCACAAACGTGCTATCAAAACCTGAAATGAAGGGAAGAAAGTAGCAGGACTTGAACTTTGACACCCTTATAAATATCTGATTTGATTGGATATGTTGCATGAATTGTGCATTACCAGTGCTGGGAGGATTTATGGAAGCTTGTTGGTGACAGATCAGACCGTCAGTTTTGACATGAATCTCGAAAACATGTTGTTTGCAACTAGACCAAATGTGCAAATGTGTGTGTGTGTGTGTGTGTGTGTGTGTGTGTGTGTGTGTGTGTGTGTGTGTGTGTGTGTGTGTGTGTGTGTGTGTGTGTGATCAAAACCAACATTAAAACAGTCTGGTGCGATGTTCCAATAATGTGTCATGTCTAATGAGTTCAAGACCTCTTTCTGTTTTAATTGTCTACATATACCAAACTCTTGCCCGTTCACATTTACCCAACTCTTGCCCGTTCACATTTACCCTCAGGCACCCCTGCTATTTCAACCGTTTAAGAAAAACGTTGAAAAGGAGTAGACGAACTTTTCCTGGTGCAACCAACCGGAGAAAGCCTTCAAAAACAGAAGAGCTTCATCTGACCATCGTACGATCTGTACAATCCCCATTTTGAGCTGGTCACTTCGACTGGATCGTTCGCAAATGTTAGGCACACTTACCCTACTTCCCACATGACACACATTAGAGTCCTGCCTTTCCTCCACACCGCACTTCCACGCTCGACATCCGTCTACCTCCACGTACCCTCCACCCCCCCCCCCCCCCCCGCCCCCACTCCCCACACACCGCTCCCTCCATCCCGAACCCCCAAAACTTAGTTTCGCGACGATGCACGTGACACTGGCTGACATGGTAACCTACTTCACTGTTGCACTGGTTCGTGTGCTGATGAGATGGAGACTGACAGGTTTCTGACAGGGCCGCTGTGGCCTGTGGCATTTCGTGGCTGTCAGATTTTGGGCGGGGCAAGCTGGGAAACGATCTATGAGGAACGGCTGACAGAAAACGGGAAAAGACGTTGTAGTCTGCAGTGCAGTTGTTCACGCCTTGAAAAAAAAAGATATAACCCGCATTGTAGCTTATTAAAATGGGGGAGGGGGTGGGGGGAGGGGAAGAAATAATCATTTGTACTGTCGTTCTCTTTATAGCCAGGGAATAAATATAGTGTGTACTATAGCTATCCTTGAAGACAGAGAGAAATATACAGTCTATCATATCATTGTAGCTCTCCTTAAAACAAGGGGGGCAGATCTTCAGTTCTGTAGCTCTCATTATAACCAGGGGAATCGATGAAGTCTGTACTGTAGCCCTTCTTAAAACCAGGGAAAAAGATATAGTCTGTACTGTAGCCCTTCTTAAAACCAGGGGAAAAGATATAGCCTCTTCCGTATCTGTCCTTAAAGACAGGAAGAAAGATACAGTCTGTAATACAGCTCTCTTTAAAACCATGCGAGGTAGTAGTCTGAACTGTAGCTCATATCATGAGATGAGACGATAATCCGAGGTCCCGTGTGCAGCATGCACTTAGCGCACGTAAAAGAACCCACGGTAACAAAAGGGTTGTTCCTGGCAAAATTCTGTAGAAAAATCCACTTCGACAGGAAAAACAAATAAAACTGCACGCAGGAAAAGTAAAAATAAACGGGGGGCGCTGTAGTGTAGCGACGCGCTCTCCCTGGGGAGAGCAGCCCGAATTTCACACAGAGAAATCTGTTGTGATAAAAGAAAATGTATGTTATAATACAAATACAAAATACAAATTATTATAACCAATGAGAAAGATATAATCTGAACTGCAGCTCTCATTAACTCTCTCCATACGAACGGCGAAAGAGACGACGTTAACAGCGTTTCACCCCAATTACAACCATCAAAATATAACAAGCGGAAGGCTCTTACACTGAAGAGGTGAATGTTGACAAAGAATACCACAATTCTGACGACGGAAGCTAAAGGTTGGGTCATTCAGACACCCACTGGACATCTGAGGGGTCTGCGTAGAGGAGAAGAGAGGACTGGCCGTACTGAGTGAGTTAAAACCAGGGGAGAAAAGACAGCCTACATTGTATCTTTGTATAAGAGGAAAGACGGAGACAACTGCTGTACCAGTCAGCACCAATGTCGATACTCATGGCGACTCATCAGATGACAGTGACCATTATAATTTTTGGTCCGGTCATTCTATTTGAAACATGAGCCAAAGCTCAGATTTATTCATTTGAAAATACCTCTTCGTTGGAATTGACACTGGGTGGAGTGGCAATATATGGTGGATAGAGAGGCAATAGATGCTGGGTGGATTTACAATAGATGCTGGGTGGATTTACAAGATACTGGGTGGAGTGGCAATAGATGCTGGGTGGATTTACAATAGATACTGTATGGTGTGGCAATAGATCCTGGGTGGATTTACAATAGATACTGTATGGAGTGGCAATAGATGCTGGGTGGATTTACAACAGATACTGTATGGAGTGGCAATAGATGCTGGGTGGATTTACAATAGATACTGTATAGAGTGACAATAGATTACGGATGGAGTGGCAAGAGACACAGGATGGTGTGGCAATAGGCAGCCGAATGGAGTGGCAAACATCCCTGAAGTCCAGAAGAATCATTAATGTTCCAAGATGTGCTTCAACGTGAACTTCTCTTCTTCAAACTGCTCATAGACAATAATCGTACTGACACCACTTAACTCATCCACACACCAAATGTTTCATGTTAAATTAAAGGTCTTTTCATGCGGAATTTAAAAATGGATTATCTAAGTTTGACTTGTGCATGTCAGATACAATCGAAGTAAAAAAGAATGATTGAAATACCCCAAAGGGGAGAAGAGGGTACAAGGTTAGGGGTGGGTGCTGGTGGTGGGGAGTTGGAATGGGGAAGGTTGCGGGGGTGATGGGGGGGGGGGGGGGGGGGCACACGCCATACCCACTGACGTCACATTTCGAAATCTCACCTACTGAGATTCAGAATCAGACATTTCGAAATCTCACCTACTGAGATTCTCACAGGACTGAGATTCAGAATCAGACTCGGAATAATGTGGTTATCTCAGTAAGAGGAAAAAAAATGAAGTAGCACTGAGTTCACACAATGATGCACTCAGCATGACATTCTCCACAGGCTGCGGAGCATGCCACCCGGGGTATCCTGCACCCGCAACCGGCTGAAGAGCAATCAGCTCTGCAGGTGCAGCGGATGAATCTCAGCAATTTACACCTGTTTTGTTACATCAGTTTGTTCAGAACGAGTCACGACCGACTCTGGAACCCTGTGAAGCATCTGTTGGAAAGGAAATTGACGGAAGATACCAATAAATGAATAAATGAATGAATAAATAAATAAATAATGGATAGATAAATAAATGATGAATAGATACACGAATGAACAAATAAATAAATAAGCGAATGAATGAATGAATAAATAGATAAATAAATAAATGATTAATAGATAAATAAATGATGCATAGATAAATAAATGAATAAATAAATACATGAATGAACAAATAAATATATAAGCGAAGAATGAACGAATGAATAGGTAAATAAATGAATAAATAAATAGATGAATGAATAACAAAAACGTGGGCACGTGCAGGAAACAGCCAATCAGATGCAATAACTCCTAAGGCGAAAAGCCAAGTGACAGGCAAGATTAAGACCCTCATAATTCAAAATGATGTTTCTCTATGCAGATGTCTCTTTTTTGTAGCTTCTTGTGTGTGTGTGTGTTGTGTGTGTGTGTGTGTGTGTGTGTGTGTGTGTGTGTGTGTGTGTGTGTGTGTGTGTGACATACATATTCATCATTTACTACTGTTCAGGTGTATTTTCCCCTGTACTCGTATATGTAGGCTACGCTTTGGCTATACGAATGGCTCTGTGATAGCCATTGAAAATTCACATGGAAAAACAACTGAGAAGATACTGAAAGTTACTGTAATCACCGTTGCATGCATGGACATCATTTACTACATTTCCGGTGATTTCCCCCCCAAAAAATATATGTGTTGGCTATGCTTTGGGAATACGATCGGCTCTGTGACATCATACCGCACCACACTATACTGCACATACCATGCAATATTCCACTGCACTACACTGCGCTACGCCACACTACACTTCACTGCACTGCACTGCACAACACTTACACTCACACATTGATGTCCAGGGGAACATTAATCTATGACTTACACAAGCCGGGCGGGACAAGGGGCATCACCCTGTACCCCATCGTGGCGATCATGACAGACGGCGCCAGTGTCGTTCAGCGGAATGTAGGTCACGTGCAGGCGTGGCCACGGGTGTCACAGGTCGTAAGTCATGACCTTAATCACCCACCTTTAGCTCAGACCCTACGTTCTCATAAAACTTCCGAGGACTGTTCGCGAAGGACCAGAACATGCAGATCCGATTCACCTATTCACGTTTTGCCTACTGTTTGATCCTACCGCCATCCTCAATGGCCTCTTGAGGGTTTGGGTCTGTCCTGTTTCGCCTGTTAAGCTCTATTCTCTCTCTCTCTCTCTCTCTCTCTCTCTCTCTCTGTGTGTGTGTGTGTGTGTGTGTGTGTGTGTGTGCAATGACACATATAATGTAGTATTGTGTAGTTTTGACCCTGTTTCTGGGCGGGGACTGGATGAAAAAAAGCGCGGCAGTGCTTATCTATTATCCCCCATAATAAAGAATTTGTCTTCTCTCTCTCTCTCTCTTTCTCTCCCCTTCTCTCTCCCTCTCTCACACACACACTCATCTCTAGCACACACCCATACCCACCCCAACACACACACACACACACACACACACACACATCTACTGAGTACAAAGGCGACATGGGCAAATTGGAATCACCAATTTCTTGATAAGCGAATCGGGAACGGGCGAACAAGAAATATCAGGCGAATCAAGCTTCAAGTTTTTGTTATCCTTTAACTCTTATTGGAGTATGAAGGACTGATGCAAAATAAAGACTTCACACCCAGAACAAACATTTCCAAATGCACAACAATGACACATGAATATCAGGAATGCAGTATGCAAATCGGAGTGACATATACACCAGACACTCTTCCTTCTCCACCACCCAGTCCTAACAGTGGTGGATGTCTATTTCAATTTAATTTGTCGTCAAGAAATATACCTACTAGCGACGTATAGAATTTTCCCTTGTTTTAGTATAACTGTATGGCGTTCCGACTGTGAGAAACTGCTGCTTCGTAAAATGAAAATACCATGGATTTCATTTCTAAACTTATGCTCATTTACTTATGTTGTTGTCCCACTGAGTTGTTTAGCGTTCATACCTTCCCCTTCAGGCCTGAATATGAATCAGTGAATAATCAATTCCGCTTCTGATGGTTGTGATAGAACGATCAGGGAGGGGGAAGAGAGAGAGAGAGAGAGAGAGAGAGAGAGAGAGAGAGAGAGAGAGAGAGAGAGAGAGAGAGAGAGAGAGAGAGAGAGAGAGAGAGAGAGAGAGAGAGAGAGAACACATTTTTAAAATGAAGAATGTGGGAATAAGCATGTCTTATACGAATGGATTTAGATTCTTACATGCGTTTGGAGAGAGAGAGAGAGAGAGAGAGAGACAGACAGACAGACAGACAGACAGACAGAAAAAGACAGAGAGACGAGGGGCGGTATAGCAGGGGTATGTACTTGCTTACATTATAAAATAAAAACGCACCTCATAAACAATCCTCATGTAATGGATTCAGATATGTACATATTTATTGTGTTTAGAAAGAGAGAGAGAGACAGAGAGAGAGAGAGGCATAGAGAGAGAGAGAGGCAGAGAGAGAGAGAGAGGCAGAGAGAGAGAGAGAGAGAGAGAGAGAGAGAGAGAGAGAGAGAGAGACCTAGAAACAGACACAGAGAGAGAGACACACACACAGAAAAGGCATTTTAAAAATGAAGAATGTGGGAATAAGCATACCTTACACGAATGGATTTGGATACATACATGTGTTTGGATTGAGAGAGAGAGAGAGAGAGAGAGAGAGAGAGAGAGAGAGAGAGAGAGAGAGCAGATGCAGACAGACAGGCAGAAAGACAGAGACAAGAGGCGGTATAGCAGGGTTGTGCACTTGCATACATTACAAAATAATAACTCACCTCATAAACATACCTGAATGGATTCAGATACATATACATTTCAATTGTTTGAATATATATATATATATATATATATATATATATAGAGAGAGAGAGAGAGAGAGAGAGAGAGAGAGAGAGAGAGAGAGAGAGACAGACAGACAGACAGACAGACAGACAGACAGAGGGAGACAAACAGACGATGAGAGAGAAACGGAGAGAGAGAGAGAGAGAGAGAGAGATCAGTATCAGTAGCTCAAGGAGGCGTCACTGCGTTCGGACAAATCCATATACGCTACACCACATCTGCCAAGCAGATGCCTGACCAGCAGTGTAACCCAACGCGCTTAGGGGAGAGAGAGAGAGAGAGAGAGAGAGAGAGATGGGGCGGGCGGGGAAGCAGGGGTATGCTCAGGGAGCAGGGAGGGAGCAGTGATTCAAGTAGAACACTCATGACACGGGATGAATTCCGGACCAGAGAATGACAAATTGTTATGGTCGCTGCCCGAATGCCAAAGTGTTACTTGGGAGGGCCTCCGCATTGTAGGCGCACAGAATTATTTTCTTGAACAACATTGACAATGAGATTGTAAGAAGGAAAGAAGGAAACTTTCAGAAGTTTGAAAGGCTATTTTATTTGTCTCGTGTACTGATGGAACAAACGCAACCCCTCCCCCCCACCCTCCACCAAAAAACAAAACAAAACAAAATCTAACGTACGAGCGAATTTAACACTACATTTTCGTGAACGACATTCCGCGTTCTTTATCTGTCCACGTAAGAAGACGAGAGAGAGAGAGAGAAAAAAAAAAAAAAAAAAAAAAAAAAAAAAAAAAAAAGAGAGAGAGAGAAGAAGAGAAGAAGAAAACGAGTTGAATGTTTTACATTTCATGAACAATATTTAAGCAGTGAAACAGTGAAACTTTATAAAAACAAAAACAAACAAACAAAAAACAACACAGGAGCACACGGATTTAAAAGACACATACAAACATACCATTACACACAAACAATACAGACAACAGTGCATGCGCCAGAAAAACAACAACAACAAAACAACCCCCCCCCCACCCCCCAGTAAGACAATGAACAAACAATCGGTCCTT
>NC_134885.1:30013215-30035715 GCF_041734735.1 Babylonia areolata
CTCGTGTGTGTGTGTGTGTGTGTGTGTGTGTGTGTGTGTGTGTGTGTGTGTGTGTGAGAAAGAGAGAGAGGGGGGGAACATTAAAATAAAAACTGAGGCGGAAGAAAAGCAATACAGACAGACAAAGAGACATCAAGGAGTGAGCAAACAGACAGAGACAGACAGAAGTCAAAGACTGAACAGACAGACAGACAGACAGAAACCCGTGAAGGAATGTGCAGACAGACAAAACTCAAAGACTGAGCAGACAGACAAACAGACAGACAGACATGCAGACAGAAACCCGTCAAGGAATGTGCACACATTCAGACGTCAAGGACTGAGCAAACAAACAGAGAGAGAGAGAGAGAGACAGACAGACAGACAGACAGATGTCAAGGAATAAGCAGACAGACAGACAGATGTCAAGGAATGAACAGACAAACAGACAGACAGATAGACATCAAGGAATGAGCAGACAGACAGACGTCAAGGAATGAGCAGACAGATAGACGTCAAGGAATGAACAGACAGATAGACGTCAAGGAATGAACAGACAGACAGACAGACAGATAGACATCAAGGAATGAGCAGACAGATAGACGTCAAGGAATGAACAGACAGACAGACAGACGTCAAGGAATGAACAGACAGATAGACATCAAGGAATGAAGAGACAGACAGACAGACAGACTTCAAGGAATGAGCAGACAGACAGATAGACATCAAGGAATGAACAGACAGACAGATAGACGTCAAGGAATGAGCAGACAGATAGACAGACGTCAAGGAATGAACAGACAGATAGACAGACGTCAAGGAATGAGCAGACAGATAGACAGACGTCAAGGAATGAACAGACAGATAGACAGACGTCAAGGAATGAGCAGACAGATAGACGTCAAGGAATGAGCAGACAGATAGACGTCAAGGAATGAACAGACAGATAGATAGACGTCAAGGAATGAGCAGACAGATAGACGTCAAGGAATGAGCAGAGAGACAGATAGACGTCAATGAATGAGCAGACAGATAGACGTCAAGGAATGAGCAGACAGACAGACGTCAAGGAATGAACAGACAGACAGATAGACGTCAAGGAATGAGCAGACAGACAGATAGACGTCAAGGAATGAACAGACAGATAGACAGACGTCAAGGAATGAACAGACAGATAGACGTCAAGGAATGAACAGACAGATAGACAGACGTCAAGGAATGAGCAGACAGATAGACGTCAAGGAATGAACAGACAGACAGACAGACAGACTTCAGGGAATGAGCAGAGAGACAGATAGACGTCAATGAATGAGCAGACAGATAGACAGATAGACGTCAAGGAATGAACCGACAGATAGACAGATAGACGTCAAGGAATGAACAGACAGATAGACGTCAAGGAATGAACAGACAGACAGACAGACGTCAAGGAATGAGCAGACAGATAGACGTCAAGGAATGAGCAGACAGATAGACGTCAAGGAATGAACAGACAGACAGACAGACAGACTTCAGGGAATGAGCAGAGAGACAGATAGACGTCAATGAATGAGCAGACAGATAGACAGACTTCAAGGAATGAGCAGACAGACAGACTTCAAGGAATGAGCAGAGAGACAGACAGACTTCAAGGAATGAGCAGACAGATAGACAGACTTCAAGGAATGAGCAGAAAGACAGACGTCAAGGAATGAACAGAAAGACAGACGTCAAGGAATGAACAGACAGATAGACAGACAAACAGACATACATCAAGGAATGAGCAGACATAGACAAACAGACAGACATCAAGGATTGAGCAGACAAACAGACAGACATCAAGGAATGAACAGACAGACAGATAGATGTCAAGGAAAGAACAGACAGACAGATAGACATCAAGGAATGAGCAGACAGACAGATATACGTCAAGGAATGAACAGACAGACAGACAGATAGACATCAAGGAATGAGCAGACAGAAAGACAGACGTCAATGAATGAGCAGACAGATAGACAGACTTCAAGGAATGCGCAGACAGACAGACTTCAAGGAATGAGCAGAGAGACAGACAGACTTCAAGGAATGAGCAGACAGATAGACAGACTTCAAGGAATGAGCAGAGAGACAGATAGACGTCAATGAATGAGCAGACAGATAGACAGACTTCAAGGAATGAGCAGACAGACAGACAGACTTCAAGGAATGAGCAGAAAGATAGACAGACTTCAAGGAATGAGCAGAAAGACATTCGTCAAGGAATGAACAGACAGATAGACAGACAGACAGACAGACATCAAGGAATGAGCAGACAGACAGACAGTCAGACATCAAGGATTGAGCAGACAAACAGACAGACATCAAGGATTGAGCAGACAAACAGACAGACATCAAGGAATGAACAGACAGACAGACAGACGTCAAGGAATGAACAGACAGACAGACAAGACGTCAAAGAATTAGCAGACAGACAGACACACGTCAAGGAATAAGCAGACAAACAGACAGACAGACAAGTCGTCGAAGACAGATAGACGTCAATGAATGAGCAGACAGATAGACAGACTTCAAGGAATGCGCAGACAGACAGACTTCAAGGAATGAGCAGAGAGACAGACAGACTTCAAGGAATGAGCAGACAGATAGACAGACTTCAAGGAATGAGCAGAAAGACAGACGTCAAGGAATGAACAGAAAGACAGACGTCAAGGAATGAACAGACAGATAGACAGACAAACAGACATACATCAAGGAATGAGCAGACATAGACAAACAGACAGACATCAAGGATTGAGCAGACAAACAGACAGACATCAAGGAATGAACAGACAGACAGATAGATGTCAAGGAAAGAACAGACAGACAGATAGACATCAAGGAATGAGCAGACAGACAGATATACGTCAAGGAATGAACAGACAGACAGACAGATAGACATCAAGGAATGAGCAGACAGAAAGACAGACGTCAATGAATGAGCAGACAGATAGACAGACTTCAAGGAATGCGCAGACAGACAGACTTCAAGGAATGAGCAGAGAGACAGACAGACTTCAAGGAATGAGCAGACAGATAGACAGACTTCAAGGAATGAGCAGAGAGACAGATAGACGTCAATGAATGAGCAGACAGATAGACAGACTTCAAGGAATGAGCAGACAGACAGACAGACTTCAAGGAATGAGCAGAAAGATAGACAGACTTCAAGGAATGAGCAGAAAGACATTCGTCAAGGAATGAACAGACAGATAGACAGACAGACAGACAGACATCAAGGAATGAGCAGACAGACAAACAGACAGACATCAAGGATTGAGCAGACAAACAGACAGACATCAAGGATTGAGCAGACAAACAGACAGACATCAAGGAATGAACAGACAGACAGACAGACGTCAAAGAATGAGCAGACAGACAGACACACGTCAAGGAATAAGCAGACAAACAGACAGACAGACAAGTCGTCGAAGAATGAGCAGACAGACAGACAGACAAAGCACAACTTCCGGCACAGACCTGCAAGCACAAAGCCTTACGACGAGGACCGGGCCAAGTCATGCACGTGGTTCTCTCTCATTCCTCCCCAGCTCTCTCTCTCTCAACTCCATCTTCATTCAACCCGCGATCACCCACGGCTTCACTCTGTTCGCTGGTGACTGGCAGCAGTGGTGCCTCGACACACAACCCACAGACCTGAACGAATCTGGTGGACAGTTCTTCTGTGCGGCGCCCCAATGACTCTTCACTGATTAAGGGAGAAGCAGAAGACGAGGAAGAAAAGTTCTTGCCAGCTGTCCTGCTAATGGACAGTTCTGGGCAGCGCCCTAATGACTTTTCACTGTGTTATGGGAGAAGAAAAGTTCTTGCCAGCTGTCCTGCTAATGGACAGTTCTGGGCAGCGCTCTAATGACTTTTCACTGTGTTATGGGAGAAGAAAAGTTCTTGCCAGCTGTCCTGCTAATGGACAGTTCTTCTGGGCAGCGCTCTAATGACTCTTCACTGTGTTATGGGAGAAGAAAAGTTCTTGCCAGCTGTTCGGCTAATGGACAGTTCTTCTGGGCAGCGCCCTAATGATTCTCACGAAGCTGAAGGAAGAAGAAGACGAAGAAGGAAAGTTAAGTGCCTTGCCAGCAGGCTTGCTGTCGGTCTTGTGCGGTCTCTGATGCAGGCCTGCTGTGTCACATCCCCCCCCAAGGCAGGCTGTCAGGTTCCTGGTTCTCAGCACTCAGCCATCAGGGTCGGAGTCTTTAATCCACTGCAACCGATAGCAAGGTTTTAGTTCACTGATCAGCTTTGAACAACGCCAGTTCAATACGCATGCTATCGTTGATTAGTTACAACATATTCTAAAGTGTTACGTTTGCCATTAATTTGTGTTGTATTGTGCCCAGCTATGTCATTAGCAGTTCTTGATTAACCACGGAGTAATCAACACTCTGTTAATTAGACTGAAAGCAAAACATCAGAACACAACTTGCAATCTACGTGCTCAATAAGACCCATCTAAAATTCAAACCGTAGTGTTTTAACCTTTCAATTATTTCGTTTCCGTATAGTCTTTTGTCTGAAAGCACTGATAGTGAACTATCAGATTTGCAACCAACACCTTTGGAACTGATCTCGAATCACAGTCTGCACTGTGTGGGAAAGGTCTTAGCGTCTTTGTCTGTCCCTAAGTGATCAACAGGCAGGGTATTTTCCAAACCAAGAGAATCTGCATGTGTTTTTAGACCTCCGACGTTTGTACTGTATCGACGAGTGGAAAAATTGGGAATAATGTTTTAGCTTGTCCATTACTGAATCTGTCTGTTGTTTGTGGTACTACAGCAGAACAAATGCACCAGGTCTGGTGTGTTACAGTTCTCGTGTACTCGTGGACTTGGCATGATTGAACAGCACTGCCGAAAGTGAGATAAGCGCTCACAAAAGGTATCATTTTACCACAAAACTGAAAATGTCGGTTACATTGAGAACTGACAACAAAAGTGTATCTTAAACTCTCTGCGTTCAAGACTAGGATCATAATGATGAATGAATGAATGAATGAATGAATAACATGGACACTTATTTTGCGTCTATCCTCTCGGTCGGAGACCAAGCTCTAAGATCATCTGAATGATGCCAGAACTTTGACTCGGGTCTCAACTTAAAACTAACAAGCCTCAGAATGAGGCAGCGAGCTTTCAGCTGATCGTTCAAAGTGAAGACTCCACTTTATTTCCAGGTATACTGTAGCTACTGAATCCATCAGACTATCTGGCTGTTGATACTGAATCCAACAGATTATCTGGATAAACTCGGAGCTTCTTAGTATTCAAGTGCTTATTAGCACAGTAGCAATGTAGAGTCGTCTGTCACTGATAATTCCAAATGTAACATGCACGAACACTTTTGGATAACGGAGGTTTTGGTTTCTCTGAAAAAACAGTAACGGCTGAAAGGCACCTCTGTTTGGCTGTAGTATACCAACAGCACATCGCTGATGTTAAGACTAACAAATCCAGACACCGAAAAATGCACAATATTCCCCCCCCCCCCCCCTTCCTCCCGAACAACGCGTTTCCCCAACAGTCTTACCGTCGTAAAGTGAGCGTTCCTGACGTGCGTGGTCACGTTTTCCACTGAGCACCACCATTCACACAGCCATTCTGCTGAGCGACAGACAAAAAAGACATGCCACACTCTGTGACGAGACGTGCAGTGTCCTCCCCACACAACCTGCCCAGCTACGCTCGTCAGTCTTCCATCATCCAGGAAAGAGCCACCAAGATGAGTGACTCGAGTCGTAACCGAGTAGTTTCCCTTTCTTCGGCGGCGAAGGGAGGACACTAACCGCTGTCGTGACAGGAGGGAAACAGAATGAAGGTGTCTACTGAAGGAGGAACAGAATGAAGGTGTCTACTGAAGGAGGAACAGAATGAAGGTGTCTACTGAAGGAGGAACAGAATGAAGGTGTCTACTAAAGGTAGAACATAATGAAGGTGCCTACTGAAGGTAGAATAGAATGAAGGTGTCTACTGAAGGAGGAACAGAATGAAGGTGCCTACTGAAGGAGGAACAGAAACAAAGTGCCTACTGAAGATGCCTACTGAAGGAGGAACAGAATGAAGGTGCCTACTGAAGATGCCTACTGAAGGAGGAACAGAATGAAGGTGCCTACTGAAGATGCCTACTGAAGGAGGAACAGAATGAAGGTGCCTACTGAAGATGCCTACTGAAGGAGGAACGGAATGAAGGTGCCTACTGAAGATGCCTACTGAAGGAGGAACAGAATGAAGGTGCCTACTGAAGGAGGAACGAAATGAAGGTGCCTTCTGAAGATGCCTCCTGAAGGTTGAACACAATGAAGGTGCCTACTGAAGGGGGAACAGAATGAAGGTGTCTACTGAAGGAGGAACAGAGTGAAGGTGCCTACTGAGGAACAGAATGAAGGTGCCTACTGAATAGAATGAAGGTGTCCACTGCAGAAGGAACAGAATGAAGGCGTCTACTGAAGGTGGAACAGAGTGAAGGTGCCTACTGAGGAACAGAATGAAGGTGCCTACTGAAAGAGGAACAGAAAGAAGGTGCCTACTGAAAGAGGAACAGAATGAAGGTGCCTACTGAGGAACAGAGTGAAGATGCCTACTGAGGAACAGAATGAAGGTGTCTACTGAAGGAGGAACAGAATGAATGTGCCTACTGAGGAACAGAGTGAAGGTGCCTACTGAGGAACAGAGTGAAGGTGCCTACTGAGGAACAGAATGAAAGTGCCTACTGAAGGAGGAACAGAATGAAGTTGCCTACTGAGGAACAGAATGAAGGTGCCTACTAGAGGAACAGAATGAAAGTGCCTGCTGAGGAACAGAATGAAGGTGCCTACTGAGGAACAGAATGAAGGTGTCTACTGAAGGAGGAACAGAATGAAGGTACCTACTGAGGAACAGAGTGAAGGTGTCTACTGAAGGAGGAACAGAATGAAGGTGCCTACTGAGGAACAGAGTGAAGGTGCCTACTGAGGAACAGAATGAAGGTGCCTACTGAGGAACAGAATGAAGGTGCCTACTAGAGGAACAGAATGAAAGTGCCTGCTGAGGAACAGAATGAAGGTGCCTACTGAGGAACAGAATGAAAGTGCCTACTGAGGAACAGAATGAAGGTGCCTACTGAAGAACAGAATGAAGGTGCCTACTGAAGGAGGAAGAGAATGAAGGTGCCTACTAGAGGAACAGAATGAAGGTGCCTACTGAGGAACAGAATGAAGGTGCCTACTGAAGGAGGAACAGAGTGAAGGTGCCTACTGAGGAACAGAATGAAGGTGCCTACTGAAGGAGGAAGAGAATGAAGGTGCCTACTAGAGGAACAGAATGAAGGTGCCTACTGAGGAACAGAATGAAGGTGCCTACTGAGGAACAGAATGAAAGTGCCTACTGAAGGAGGAACAGAATGAAGGTGCCTGCTGAGGAACAGAATGAAGGTGCCTACTGTAGGAGGAACAGAATGAAGGTGCCTACTAGAGGAACAGAATGAAGGTGCCTACTGAGGAACAGAATGAAGGTGCCTACTGAGGAACAGAATGAAGGTGCCTACTGTACACTATGCTGCTCACTGTCGCACCGCTCGCCAGTTGCGATCCAACATCTTCTGCAGTCTGTTGTGAAAGTGGTACGTTAGGGGGAGGTGACCGGGAGGGCGAGGGAGGGGGGAGTCCGGCGGGGTGGGGGGTAAGGAGGTAAGGGGGCAGAAACTACTGGCTGTGGGGCTGAGTGGTAAGCTGTGAAGGGGAGGGGGTGAGGGGCTGGGAATGAAGGGGAGAGGGGATGGGCGTGTAGGCTTTCAGACAGGGGTGGGAGGAAGGAGGGGGGTGTGAGAGGAGAGAGAGAGAGAGAGAGAGAGAGAGGGAGGTCGACCTGACAAGGGAGGGGTTGTCCCCAGCAGTCGGCACGGCTGACATGACTTCGTGACGGGTCGGTGAACCGTGTCGGCTCTCGCTGTCATCCCTGACATGGCTGACCTGCAGAGACCGAACAGACGACCGTTAGTGAACAACGGGGGGCGGTGGCAGGGGGTGGGGGTGGGGTTCGGGGGGGGGGCGGTGCGAGACATACCGGTGTAGTTCTGTGCGTACCTTTGGGAGAGCAGAGTCATTTTGTTCCACTTGCTTATCCCTTCCCCCTGTCCCTCCCCCAGCAAGTCTGTCACACAGTGTAATCCCGATCCACTTTTTCCCAGTTCGATGATGTCCTTAGTAGCTGTGTGTGTGTGTGTGTGTGTGTGTGTGTGTGTGTGTGTGTGTGTGTGTGTGTGTGTGATAGTGTATGTATGTGTGTGTGTGTGTGTGTGTGTGTGATAGTGTATATGTGTGTGTGTGTGTGTGTGTGTGTGATAGTGTATGTGTGTGTGTGTGTGTGTGTGATAGTGTATGTGTGTGTGTGTGTGTGTGTGTGACAGTGTATGTATGTGTGTGTGTGTGTGTGTGTGTGTGATAGTGTATGTGTGTGTGTGTGTGTGTGTGTGTGTGTGTGTGTGTGTGTGTGCTTGCTTGCTTGCTTGTGTTTGCGTGTTTGTGAGAGAGGGGAGGTGGAGGGGGGCTGAACAGATAGGCAAACGGTAATTGCGCGTAGGCGAAACACGAGAGTGTCCAACTCTTAAATGGCGGTACGGATCAAATTGTAGGCGAAACGGGAATAGGCATATCGGACCTGCTGCGTCTGTCACCGAGGACGGTCAGGCGGTCTTCCGTCACTGACACTGGTCGTGTTCGTCCCCCCTCCCCCCCCCCATCCATCCCGCTACTCTTTCCAACCAAACACACACACACGCGCGCGCGCGCGCATACATACACACACACACACACACACACACAGAGGCACGCACATACAATGACACGACACACACTGGCGCGCGCAGACCCAAACACACTGGTAAAAAAAAAAATATATATATATATGACTCGCACACACAAACACACACCAATACGCGCGCGCGCGCGCACACACACACACACATACAGACACACACTCATACGCCCTGAACATACGAACGAACTTTTGAGTTCCTACGCTCTTTCCGCCCTATCTACATCTGCCACATAACCCACACACTGTATATATATATTTAGACGTATTATTCACACACACACACACACACACACACATCTGTTATACATGTCTGCAGTTCAGAAAACAACAACCAACGACCAACAAAAACAACAACCACCACCGCCTCTCATCTCTCTCTCTCAACTTACGCGGACTTGGGTGTGCGACGCACGTCCCGTTCTGCTTCCTGCTTCGTCGGCCGCTCTGATTGGACAGACATTTCCACCAATCAGCAAGGCCGTGAAGGAAGTGTGTCACGTTGTGATGGTGAATGGACGTGAAGGCTGAACGTTCGCTCCGTGCCCTGTGTCTGAGGTGAATATTAATACTGTCATAATCGCGGAGACAAACCAGCTTTTGTGCATCACAAATTTTTTTATGCACACCTTTGTGCTTTGAATGTTATCTTTTTTTGCTTAGCTTTTGAACGTGTCCCCTATTCTGGTTTGTCACCCCCCCCCCACCACACAGCCCCACCGAATTGCAATATCATTATTTTGTCCATGTATCTTTCTTACTTTCATACGTTAATATAATCACATTACAACCCCCCCCCCCAAAAAAAAAACACCCAAAAAAACAACAACAACAACAAACAACAACAACCAAAAACAAAACAACAACAACAAAAAAACAACAAAAAAACACACACAACAACAACAAAAACAACAACAAACAAAAAACCAACAAAACTCAGGTAGCTGCATATACACAAAGAGCGAAACGCACAACTGCTGAGCCATCATCGCAAAAAGTAATGGAAGTATTACTATGAATAAATCTAATACAAAAAAATGAAAAAGACGTGCATCTGTTACATCAGAAGCAGGTATATACGTGCTGTTTCTGTTTCAAAGCACGCGTGTTAAACATTTATCGAAGCATACTTTGCATAGATTTATTGATTCGTGATTTAGATAAGTATTCTTTATTTTTCAATGAGTGATGTAATTTTCATTAATCTTTTAAACGCCCCTTTTCATCGTCCTTTTCTGAAAGAGCACAGCGATTTGGTTATAGTATACTGACCGCTTCATGTGACCTTGAACACCCCCCCCCCCCCCCAAACCAACAGAAACTGTGCGTGGGTACGCGCGCACGCATGTGTGTGCTTTAAATCATGCGAAATGGACAAACAAACACCGAGCTGCTGGACATATGCGAACACAAACAGGTACAGTATATGTTACGTTGATTCATGTCTTGACAGAGTGGAACACACGGGGACACATACATACTCGTCAACTGATGCAGAGGGGAAGCCAGCGGAGAGGCACTTGGGGAACCGATGTGTGTGTGTGTGTGTGTGTGTGGGTGGGTGTGGTGGAGAGAGGTGGTGGGTAGGATGTAGGGATGGGGGGCGGCAGCGTCGTTTATGACCAGGTTGATTCACGGTTTACTGCAGTCCCCGTGTTCCTGGCTCCCCTGAGCACACATTCTCACCTTTACACACGTGACTCTGACACTCACATGCAGTTCTTCGTTATCTTCTTCTTCTTCTCTCGTGGGCTGCAATCTCCAACGTTCACTCGTTATGTATGAGTCGGTTTTCACGTACATGGTGGTGGTTGTTTTTTTACCCCCCCCCCCTCCCCCACGCCTCCCCCCCCCCCCCCCGCCCGCCAGGTATGCAGCCATACTCAGTGTTCTGGGGCATCTGCGCTGGGAGTGTTCTTATTTCCTCAGCTTACTAAACGTTGACATGCATTTCAGGATCTTTCAGTGCGCATTTAATCTTCTGCATGTCTATATGTACGCACGGAGGTCGTTCGGTGACCGGAAGTTCTGCACAGTTTTTGAGGCGGGTGATCAGAAAAATCCCCACACTTTTACCCACCAGGCGCTGGGACTGGGATTCGAACTATGGAACCTGAGATTTGTTGACAAAGTGCACAGTTTAGTGTATTACTCTAAGCGTTCTTCAACTGAAGTATTTTGAAGACAAACGAATCCAAGACAGTCGACATGTCAGCACTTACAATTTCGAGGAGGTTTCAGTTTCAATAGCTCAAGGAGGCGTCACTGCGTTTGGACAAATCCATATACGCTACACCACATCTGCCAAGCAGATGCCTGACCAGCAGCGCAACCCAACGCTCTTAGTCAGGCCTTGAGAGAAAAAAAAGAGGAAATAATAAATACATAAAAAAGGAACTACTACTACTAATAATATGTATAAAGCGCAAAAACTTGATGAAGTCAACTATAAGCGTACAAAACAAAACAAAAAGGAGGAGGAAGGTAGCAGAATGATTAAGACGCTTATCTTCCAATACAGTATCCGTGATTGCCTAGGTTCGAATCCCGCTCTCGCCCTTTCTCCAAAGTTTGGCTGGAAAATCGAGCTGAGCTTCTGGTTATTCGGATGAAACGATATACCGAAGTCCCGTGTGCAGCTTGGACTTGGCGCACGGAACCCCCCCGCCCCATCCTGCCCCCCCTTCCCTTCCCCCGCCACCCATTGAAACATGTCTTGTCCTTCGACAGAATTCTAAAGAAATCCATTCTGATCGGTACACAAATATATATCATTATGCTTGTACTCAAGGCCTGACTAAGCGCGTTGGGCTAGTTAAGCTGCTGGTCAGGCATCTGACTAGCAGATGTGGAGTAGCATGTATGGATTTGTCCGAATGCAGTGACACCTCCTCGAGAAAACTGAAACTGAAAAAAAAAAAAAAAAATCGTTGCCGTGCAAGTGTTCCATTGAACACCGGTTCTTTAAGCGACCAGGTGCCATTAGTTATGACAGAACAAAACAACTACAACAAAAACAAAACAAATGACCAAACCAAAACCACATTATCAACAAAAACTTACCTCTGGTGTCATTTTTTTTTGCTTGTCGTCTGCAAGGCAAATAAACAATCATGCGTTCGCCGGCGGAAATGATCCAGACGTTACGTCACTTGATTGACAGGACCCCCCCCCCCCCCCCCCCCCCCCCCCCCCCGCCAAATTTTCGCCGCGAGTGAAACTGACAAATGTGTTCCGATCTTCCTAATTCTCTCGGCAGTCTGTCTTGTGTCCTTCCATTGTACGATTTATTGCTTGTTCGCGCGGTGCACAAGCACAAGCACAGACACACACAGATACAGACAGACAGACACACACACACACGCACACACACACACACACACACACCGTCTAAAAACACTTATAGTGAACAGACGTTAAACTGAAGATAAAAAAACAACAACACACACACACACAGTGTCCGCGTTCACACATTCGTTTACATGTATACATACTCACACACTGACTGACGAAGTCATGGCGTTGGTAGCACAAGGGTATTATCAACCACTTTGTTGTTCGCTATGAAGTCACACACCAGAGGAGACCCTGCAATGCTGCTGAATGACTGGTGGTTTTCAGTGGTGACTTTTCAGATTCAATACAATAATTACAATAATAGTAGAAATAATAATAATCATAGCCATAATCACACTACTGCTACTACTACTGATGATGATGACGATAATGATGATGATAATAGCAGTGTTAACATTAGTAATAGTAGCAGTAGTAGTTGTAGTATTATCACATTTTTGTCGCAAAATATTTTTTTCTGATTTCCATGGTGCAATGCCATCACACACACACACACACACACACACACACACACACACACACACACACACACACACACACACCACAAACACACACACACACACACACACACGCAACAACTAGCAAAAAGTTCATCATCATTCTCTCTCTCTCTCTCTGTCTCTGTGTGCCCCCGTCTCTATTGATTTTCTATCCCCATCTCTTTCTCTCTATCTGTCTGTCTGTCTGTTTATCTCTGTCTGCCTGTTTCCATCTCTGCCTGTCTATTTGTCTGTCTCCATCTCTGTCTGTCTATCTTCAGCTCTATCTATCTATCTATCTATCTATCTATCTGTCTATCTCCATCTCTATCTCTCTCTGTCTGTCTCCATCTCTGTCTGTCTATCTCCATCTCTATCTGTCTCCATCTCTGTTTTTCTGCATGTCTCCATTTTTGTCTGTCTGTCTGTCTCCATCTCTGTCTGTTTGTCCGTTAGTCTCCATCTCTGTTTCTCTATCTGTCTGCCTGTCTGTCCGTCTCCATCTCTGTTTGTTTCTCTGTCTGTCTGTCTGTCTGTCTCCATCTCTATCTGTTTGTCTGTCTGTCTGTCTCCATCTCTGTCTATCTTTCTCCATCTCTATCTGTTTGTCTGTCTGTCTGTCCGTCTCCATCTCTGTCTGTTTCTAAGTTTGTGTGTCTCCATCTCTGTCTGTCTGTCTGTCTTTCCCTCCCGACATGCCTAATGTCGTGACGAACCGAAAGAAGGACTGCAGTGACACGAAGACCGCTCTGCAGGCTAGGTCAGCATGACCCCCAAGGACAGATCGACCATTGCAGAGGTGGGTTCGTTAAGTTTTATGGCCTCCTAAATAACTGGCTGGCTGATAAGCTTCCTTAGCTTTTGGCCTGTGTGTGTGTGTGTGTGTGTGTGTGTGTGTGTGTGTTTGTGTGTGTGCGTGCGTGTGTGTGTGTGTGTGTGTGCTTACGCGAGTGCGTGTGTGCATGTGATATATATATATATATATATATCTCTCTCTCTGTATATATATATATATATATATATATATATATATATATATATATATATATGTGTGTGTGTGTGTGTGTGTGTGTGTGTGTGTGCTTACGAGAGTGAGTCTGTGATTGCGTGCGTGCGTGGTGTTTGTGATGTGGGAACTCTGTATGGTAATAACCGGAACACGTGAATATAATCCTCAGTATTGTAAAGATAATGTCAAGACATTGAAAACTTTTTCACTGGTTGTTCTTTCTTCACGTTTTGATTTCCAAGCCCCCCCCCTCACCCCCTCCCCCGCCCCCCACCCCCACCCCTCTCCCTCCTCCGTCTTCTCTGGTTGCGGAACAAATTAGTCTCCATGGCTTAATATCATTTTTTTCCCCCCGAAAGGTGAAGTTAAAAAAAAAAAAATTAACGTTGTCTCTTGCTTCCATGTCCAGATATCCCTCCTCCTCATTATTATTATTATTATTGTTGTTGTTGTTGTTGTTTTTGTTATAAATGGGAGTCATGTTCATTTCTCTTCAGACGGTATATCGGTCTTTTTTCCCCCCGTATATATATATATATATATATATATATATATATGTGTGTGTGTGTGTGTGTGTGTCTGTGTCTGTGTGTTTTCCTTCTTCTTTTTCTTCTTCTACTTCTTCATTAAAATCTGTTCCATCTTCTTTCATTTCACTGCTCATAATACCTTCCTACCTCATCATCTTGAAATAAAGAGAAAAAAAAACCCGTCAACTTTGTTGACTATTTTTTGTTTCTTTTTATGGTGTCCATGATCATATTATTTTATTTTTTCCAATGAGCTTGTGATTGTACAAATTAATTTCCATGTGGATTGATAAAGTTTTTTTTTTTTTTTTTTAATTTCATTTGATTTAAATCTTTGTGCCCTCTATGTCTTGCACGTATGATGAAGTCAGTATCGAGTTTCCCTTCAGTTTCGTGCTGTAGTGAGTTCATGAGTGTGATTGTTACTTTTTTTTCAGTGTACACACACACACACACACACACACACACACACACACACACACACACACATATATATATATATGGATACTTATATATTCATAGCGCCTGTCCTCGGTCATAGGCCAAGCTCTAAGCGCTTTACAAACACGGAGTCATTTGCACAACAGGTCGCCAACCTGGGTAGCGCCGACTGACGGCTGCCGTTTGGGCGCTCATCATTCGTTTCCTGTGTCATTCAATCAGGTTTCAGTCACGCACACATATATTCATACATACATGCAACATTTTACGTGTATAACCGTTTGTTTATCTACCCCGCCAAGCAGGTAGTCGCTCTCCGTTTTCAGGGGTGTGAATGCTGGGTATGTTCTTGTTTCCATAACCCACCGAACGCTGACATGGATTACAGAATCTTTAATGTGCGTATTTGATCTTCTGCGTGCGTATACACACGAATGGGGTTCAGGCACTAGCAGATCTGCACATATCTTAACCTGGGAGATCGGAAAAATCTCCACCCTTTACCCACCAGGCGCCGTTACCAAGATTCGAACCCGGGACCCTCAGATTGAAAGTCCAACGCTTTAACCACTCGGCTATTGCGCCGAGAAACCAACCCATACAGCAATGCAAGATTTTTTCTAGGCTGATGCCACTGACATCAAAGAAGAATTTTTCAGTGGTGTGACGCTGTTTTATTTTATTTTATTTTATTTTATTTTTTTCCCCACAAGATGCCCACGACTCTCCACCCCCATCCACCACCCCCACCTCAGCCCTGTAGTGGTGTTGCTTGGTCTTCGTCGATGTTTGTTTTTTATTTAAAGGAGCAAGGTGGTAGGATGGTTAAGACGTTGATCCGCTAATACAGTCTCCATGAGGGTCTGCGTTTCGAATCCCGGTCTTACCCTTTCTCACAAGTTTGACTGGAAAATTGAACTGAACGTCTGGTCGTTCGGATGAGACGATAAACCTAGGTCTGGTGTGCAGCTCGGACTTGGCTCACTGAATTAGAACCCGTGGCAACAAAAGTGTTGTCCTTTTGCAAAATTATGTAAAAGAAATCCAATCTGATAGGTACATGAATATGAGCGCTTTGGGTTGTGCTGCTGTCGGGCATTTGCATAGTGCATATGGTGTAGCGTATGTGGATTTGTCCGAATGCAGTGACGGCTCCTTGAGAAACTGAAACGGTGTTGCTTTAGCGATCTTTGCAGCTCCAGTTTATACTTAGCTGTGCGAATGTTTCCAAGTCTGTGGAATTTGTGTGGGCTTGAAAAACAACAACAACAACAACAACAACAACAACAACACACACACACACACACACACACACACACACACACACACAACCACACACCTATATGTCAAGCTAACAATGTTGCTTCTTCTTCGTTCACGTCTACTATTATACATCAGTGGGTTTATACGTGTCGTCAGATTATTTTTACCCTCACCATGCAGGCAGTCATACTCCGTTTTCGGAGGGTGGAGTGCATGCCGTGTACGTTCTTGTAACGCTGACATAAACTGCGGGATCTTTAACGTGCGTATTTGATCTTCTGCATGCATATACACACGACGGAGGTTCAGTCATGAGCCGATCTGCACATCTGTGGACCTGGAAGATCGGAAAAATCTCCACCCCTTAACCACCTAGGCGCCGTGATTGGGAGTCGAACCCACTTTGCGCTGATAAGATCAGGTATGCTGCTTTACTGTTATTTTATTTTAGTGTGTGTGTGTGTGTGTGTGTGTGTGTGTGTGTGTGTGTGTGTGTGCCACGAACGGCTCTTTTGCTGCCGCGGATTCCTTTACTTGCGCCAAATGCATGCTGCATACAGGGCGTCAGTTTTTTCGTCTCATCCGAAAGACTGTTCCTCTGGCGTTCTGAGGGAGAAGTCCTGGCTGTTCTTCTGGTGTTCCGAGGGAGAAGTCCTGGCTGTTCTTCTGGTGTTCCGAGGGAGAGAAATTGGCTGTTCTTCTGGTGTTCCAAGGGAGAAGTCCTGGCTGTTCTTCTGGTGTTCCGAGGGAGAAGTCCTGGCTGTTCTCCTGTTCCAAGGGAGAAGTCCTGGCTGTTCTTCTGGTGTTCCGAGGGAGAAGTCCTGGCTGTTCTCCTGTTCCAAGGGAGAAGTCCTGGCTGTTCTCCTGTTCCGAGGGAGAAGTCCTGGCTGTTCTTCTGGTGTTCCGAGGGAGAAGTCCTGGCTGTTCTTCTGGTGTTCCGAGGGAGAAGTCCTGGCTGTTCTCCTGTTCCAAGGGGGAAGTCCTGGCTGTTCTTCTGACGTTCCGAGGGAGAAGTCCTGGCTGTTCTTCTGGTGTTCCGAGGGAGAAGTCCTGGCTGTTCTTCTGGTGTTCCGAGGGAGAAGTCCTGGCTGTTCTTCTGACGTTCCGAGGGAGAAGTCCTGGCTGTTCTTCTGGTGTTCCGAGGGAGAAGTCCTGGCTGTTCTTCTGGTGTTCCGAGGGAGAAGTCCTGGCTGTTCTCCTGTTCCAAGGGAGAAGTCCTGGCTGTTCTTCTGGTGTTCCGAGGGAGAAGTCCTGGCTGTTCTTCTGGTGTTCCGAGGGAGAAGTCCTGGCTGTTCTTCTGGTGTTCCAAGGGAGAAGTCCTGGCTGTTCTCCTGTTCCAAGGGGGAAGTCCTGGCTGTTCTCCTGTTCCAAGGGGGAAGTCCTGGCTGTTCTCCTGTTCCAAGGGGAAAGTCCTGGCTGTTCTTCTGTTCCAAGGGAGAAGTCCTGGCTGTTCTTCTGTTCCAAGGGGGAAGTCCTGGCTGTTCTCCTGTTCAAAAGGGAGAAGTCCTGGCTGTTCTTCTGGTGTTCCGAGGGAGAAGTCCTGGCTGTTCTCCTGTTCCAAGGGAGAAGTCCTGGCTGTTCTCCTGTTCAAAAGGGAGAAGTCCTGGCTGTTCTCCTGTTCCAAGGGAGAAGTCCTGGCAGTTCGACTGGTGTTCCGGGGTGTGTGACTGGGGGAGGGGGGAGGGGAAGTCTTGGCTGTTCTCCTGTTCCAAGGGGGAAGCCCTTGTTCTTTTGGTGTTCCGAGGGGGTGGGTGTGGGGTGGGAGTGTCAGAATCAGAAATTACCACAAGCTACCCACCACAGTGTGGCATATGACTTTAGCGACAGATGTTGTAAGAACTGCTCGGAATCATTCATACACAACAACACGAATACCGCCGTACCTTGCACTCAAATCTGTTCCCCTGTTGAGTGGTGAGACCTGGACAGACAGGTAACAGATGGTGTGCTGAGTGAAAGAAGCACACCTCTCACCACACTGGTGGATAACCCTGACCCCCCCCCACACACACACACACACAACGCCCTAAACCTACGCCCCCCCCCCCCCTCGCCCCCAAACTTCAAATCACTGATCACGCTCACCATGCGAAACTTCAGGGAAACAATCACTTCCTTGTGAACAGTTATCTTTCCTCTTTGGGGGGGAAAACAGAAGCTGGGTGACACCAAGGGAAGTAACGACGTGACTGGGTGCAGAGGTAGGTTTAGGTTAAGGACAAAGTTACGTCCCTTTAGCCGATTTGTCCTTGGGCGGGGGTGAGAGGAAGGGGGGGGGGGGGGTGAGGGGGGTGCCCCTCACCACGGGTGTCTGGCCACATCGGGAGACACGACACACGACACACAACACACAGCTGATCACTGCCCCTCTGTCCGCAGTCATCCCGATTCGCCGAATGCTAACCTTATGATCCCGGCCCCCTTGTTCCCAGTTCACCTCTGTGCTCAGTTGCTTGGCAGAAGGGAGGAAGGTGGCAGAATGGTAAAGACGCTCAGCTGCCAATATAGTGGTTCATGAGGGTGTGGGTTCGAATCCCGCTCACGCCCTTTCTCCCGAGTTTGACTGGAAAATCAAACTGAGCGTCTAGCCATTCGGATGAGACGATAAGCCGAGGCCCCGTGTGCAGCATGGACTTGGCGCACTGAAAAAGAACCCATGGCAACGACAGACACGCGCGTTGGGTTATGCTGCTGTGAGCAGATGTGGTTTAGCGTACATGGATTTGTCCGAGCGCAGTGACGCCTCCTTGAAAAAGTGAAACTGAAACTGGGCGCATGAAGGGGCTATTCCACTGGCCCGTGGTACAAAATTCTGGAAGAGCCCAGCGGACTACGGATGGAGATATTCACATTTTTCCAGCTCAACTTACGGCGGATTTGCAGACCTGCTGGTAGCTTAACTTTTGTCGTCCACACACACACACACACGCACAACCACCCACCCACCCACACGTAGGTGTGTGTGTTTGTGTGTGTGTGTGTGTGTGTGTGTGTGTGTGTGTGTGGGTGGGTGGGTGCGTGCGCGCGCGCGCGTGTGTGTACACATATATCTGAAAGAACAAAACGTCAAGTCATGTTCTCACAAACTTTACTTCTTCCTCTGAAGCTTTCGCCTTGGACTTTGGCTTCATCAGGAGAAGTGGGATCAAAGAACATTTGACAAGGCTATCTGTATTTAAAAAGAATGTATATGTGTATATATAGACAAAAACAGAAACGAGGAACTGTTGCAAAGACGGGGACAGGAACAAGTCAGTGGAGAAACAGATCCTGACAAGAAAGTGGGGATGGATTGGCCATACCTTGAGGAAATGGCCATCCAGCACTACACGCCAGATCCTGACCTGGAACCCCCCAGGGCCGGGAGACTCAGAAGGAAGAGAGGGCGGCTCAAGAACAGCTGCTGAAGGCGGGGCACTTTGTATTTGTATTTTTATTTCTTTTTATGACAACATTTTTTCACTGTGTGAAATTCGGGCTGCTCTCCCCAGGGAGAACGCCTCGCTACACTATAGCACCACCCATTTTTTGGGGGGGTATTTTTTCCTGCGTGCAGTTTTATTTGTTTTTCCTATCGAAGTGGATTTGTTGCCGTGGGTTCTTTTACGTGCGCTAAGTGCATGCTGCACACGGGACCTCGGTTTATCGTCTCATCCGAATGACCAGTGTCCAGACCACCACTCGAGGTCTAGTGGAGGGGAAGGGGGGTGTGGTGGGGGTGGGGGGAGGGAAATATCAGAGGCTGAGCCGTGATTCAAACCAGCGCGCTCAGATTCTCTCGCTTCTTAGACGGACGCGTTACCTCTAGGCCATCACTCCACTGAGGCAGAGCTAAAGAGGCTGGGATCCAGCTGGAGGGATGCAGAAAGGACAGCCCAGAGTTGAGTTCTGTGGAGAAACGTCGTTGATGGCCTATGCTCCACAGGAAGCGAAGGGCCTAAGTAAGTAAATATAGATACATCTATATATACTTACTTAGACGGATAGATAGATAAATAGACAGATATAACTAAACGTTTAACTCACTCAGTACGGCCAGTCCTCTCTTCTTCTCTACACAGACCCCTCGGATGTCCAGTGGGTGTCTCAATGACCCAACCTTTAGCTTCCGTCGTCAGAATTGTGGTATTCTTTGTCAACATTCACCTCTTCAGTATAAGAGCCTTCCACATGCAATATTTTGATGATGGTAATTGGGGTGAAACGCTGTCAACGTCGTCTCTTTCGCCGTTCGTATGGAGAGAGTTAAGCGATGTTGACTCAGAGGGTTTCCGGGACGTGGTACCGTGGCGAGGTGGGCGGACCGCAGGTGTGTCTCTCTGTGCACGACATATTACGTCAGTGCGCACGAGATACAATCTTCCGTCGTGAACACATGGTAATAGGGCCAGCACAGGAAACCTCCTCCTCCTCCACATCCCCTCCTCTTCTTTGTGTGTGTGTGTGTGTGTGTGTGTGTGAACAGGAAATATTACCTAGTGCGCACGAGATGTTAGCAGCGTCGTGAACACAGGGTAATAGGTCCTGCACTGTAAGGTCCTGCACTGTGTGTGTGTGTGTGTGTGTGTGTGTGTGTGTGTGTGTGTGTGTACGTGTGTGTATGTGTGTGTGTGTGTGTGTGTGTGTGTGTGCGTGCGCGCGCGCGCGCGTGTGTGTGTGTGTGTGTGTGTGTTTGAATCCATTGTCAGCTGGGTGGAATGAGGAAAATCAGAGTAAAATGCCCCCAACTCTGACCACTGAGTGAGAAGCACAACGCCTTACCGATTAGGTCACGGCGCCTCATAGTGCTCCACTGAAACCTGCAGGGTGGCAGATCTCAGAAAGTTAGCTCGGATTCAAAGCTTAAAGACGGGCGCAATAGCCAAGTGGTTAAAGCGTTGGACTGTCAATCTGAGGGTCCCGGGTTCGAATCACGGTGACGGCGCCTGGTGGGTGAAGGGTGGAGATTTTTACGATCTCCCAGGTCAACATATGTGCAGACCTGCTAGTGCCTGAACCCCCTTCGTGTGTATATGCAAGGAGAAGATCAAATACGCACGTTAAAGATCCTGTAATCCATGTCAGCGTTCGGTGGGTTATGCAAACAAGAAGATACCCAGCATGCACACCCCCGAAAACAGAGTATCGCTGCCTACATGGCGGAGTAAAAACGGTCATACACGTAAAAGCCCACTCGTGTGCATACGAGTGAACGTGGGATTTGCAGCCCACGAACGCAGAAGAAGAAGAAGAAGAAGACAAAGCTTAACCCTTCCACCACCAGTCAAGTTAGAATGTAAAATTACCTTGTGCTATAAACACAGAAAATATGGTGTCTGAGAACAGCTGGGGATTCTCCCTGTGATGTTTTGAAGATATGGCCTATCCTACCACCGAACATAAATAGCAGTAGGTTCATGGATAACAGACCCATGATCTGGTCATCCTTCAGTCCTCTAGCTGGCTGCTGCATAAATGTGAGTTTGGCAGTGAAAGGGTTAAGACCACTTTGCCAACAAGCAAGCCTGTGCAATTACTGTGTTAGCAAAACATTAATATTTGTCTTCCAAGTCTATGGAATTATTGTAGACTTAGGAACATGTGGGAGGTTGACTAAAAAAAAATCTTGGTAAAAGTCGACTTACTTGGGATAAAAGAGGCGACGTATCGAGCCACAAGCTCTTCTTCAGGCAAATGAAATGAGTGAGTGACAGACAGAAAGGTACAGACATAGAGGGAGAGAGAGTAAAGTTCAGGAAAGGAAAGTGATGAGAAGTCACAGGAAAGGATAATAAAAACAAAACAACAACAACAACAACAACAAAAAAAAACCCACACAAAAAAACCCCACATAGGAACATAGGAAAACTTAGGAACATGCTTCGTAGGAAGGTGGCAGAATGGTTAAGACGCTCATCTGCCAATACAAAGTCCGTGAGGGGCTGGGTTCGAATTCTCTCTCGCCCTTTCTCCCAGTTTTGACTAGAAAATCGAACTGAGCAAATAGTCGTTCGGATGAGACAATAAAAAACCGAAGTCCCGAGTGCAGCACGCACTTGGCGCACTGAAAAAACAAAAGCCGACAAAAGTGGAATCCTCTGGTGAAATTCTGTAGAAGAAATACACTGGGCGAAGCACACAAATATATGTGTGTACTTAAGGCCTGACTAAGCGCGTTAAGTTAGTTTACATTGTATTGATATGTTGCTGGTCGGGCATCTGCCTAGCAGATGTGGTGTAGGAAATATGGATTTGTCCGAACCCATTGACGCCTCCTCGAGAAACTAAAACTGAAACTGAAACTAGGAACATTCTTAACGCTACGCAAACTAAGCAAACTAGGCCCTGCAGACATCGTTTGATTTGCTGATACCACCAGCCTCTGACACTGACCGTAAAGATGGCCACCGCCCGATGAGAGGATCTTGGAGGAACGCTTAGGTAAAGGGAGCGAATGCATGCGGTCTTTGTGACCCTTCACTCTCCCTTTAGCCACCGCTCTTTTTGAAGTCAGAACAAGGCCGGTGTCATGTCCAAGAATGACCCCACCCCCTAGGTAACTCCGTTCTAGGGAAGGTCTGAAATGACTTCAGTGGGGGTACTGCCTGGAGGGACTGCAACTCTTGCCCTGAAATGAGTCCATGCAA
>NC_134885.1:30040715-30085715 GCF_041734735.1 Babylonia areolata
AATTCTGCAGGAAAAAACAAATAAAACAGTACAACCATACAACACAACACAACACCATGCAACACGATACAATACAACACAGCATAACACAGCACAGCACAGCACAATGCAATATGCAATACAATACGACGCAGTACAATACAATACAATACAATACAATACAATACAATACAATGTGACCAGAACGACAGTAGGGAGGCAGAGGAAAGACAGGTAACGACCAAGACCGAATACCTGATGTTCTTGGTTAGCAACAAACTCAACGCTGCGAATATAGATCGGCTGTATCCCCCGACCCGCAATCAGACGTGGCTATTTATCCTTTTGAATTGGCCACATCACTCGTGCGAGCGCGTGCGCGTGCGCGTGCGCGTATTCACAGGTAGACAGAAAAACCGGTCGTCAGACAAATGCACACACCCGAACTGACTGTTTCTCTGTTTATTTCACACACACACACACACACACACACACACACACACACACACACACACACACACACACACACACACACACACACACACACAATGTGCGAGAGCGCGAAAAAAATGTCTTGACTCTGTTTGTCTGTCTGTCTGTCTCCCTCTCTTTCTCCTTCCCATTCTTTCACACAATCTTGCACGCGCGCACGTGCACTTTGACACACATTATGCACCTGTTCGAGGTCTAACCCGTTCTGTACACACACACACACACACACACACACACACACACACACACACACACACACACACACACACACGCATGCGCGCGCACACACAGGTTCACACACAAACAACTCTCTCTCTTTTTGTGCCTATCTTTGTACGATGTCTCTGTGTGTCCATGTTTCTCTCCTTGTCTTTCTCTATCTCTCTGTTTCTCTGCACACACACACACACACACACACACACACACACACACACACACACACACACACACACACACATATATATATATATATCTTCATATATACTAATTATTTCCCTGTCGGAGTATCAAGTTAGATGATAGATGGACGTCATTAGGTATCGTATCATCATGTGAGGATGTTTTTAGTGCAAATGTATCCTTTCTGCACCCCGCCCCCCCCTCTCTCTCTCACTGTGTGTGTGTGTGTGTGTGTGTGTCTCTCTCTCTCTCTCTCTCTCTCTTTTCCATCCACTCTTTCACTTCTCTTTGGGTATAACATAGCACCCTTGTGGTTTTCAATTACCCTCGGGGGAAAAATAAACTTTGTCATCGTCTTGAGCTTCGTCAGTGTCTCGATACGTGTGTGTGTGTGTGTGTGTGTGTGTGTGTGTGTGTGAGTGTGTGTGTGTGTGTGCGTGTGGTGTGTGTGTGTGTGCGTGCATGCGTGGGTGGTGTGTGTGTGTGTGTGTTGTGTGCGCGCATGCGTGCGTGTGGTGTGTGTGTGTTGTGTGCGCGCATGCGTGCGTGTGGTGTGTGTGTGTGTGTGTGTGTGTGTGTGTGTGTGTGTGTGTGTGTGTGATGTTTGTGGCGGAGTGTGTCCGTGTATAGTGTAGGCTAGTTCGCCGAGCGTGGCCCCATTTTCGTTCCGGTTTTCATTTCAGTTCAGTCACTTGCTTCTCTTTTGTGTATAGTTCAGTTGTTTTTTTTTTAAGTTTAGCTTTATGCTAAATTTAATTCTTCCTGCTGCAGCATCTTCAATCCATTGCAGGTAACTCGACAAGCGAATGCAGGGGTACGCATGGCTGCAAGACAAAATATCTACAATGAATCGCCACTCAAACTTTCGGGATAAAATGAACAATGAACCATCACTCAAACTTTCGGGCAACAAGATAAAATGAACAATGATCCACCAAACATTCGGGCTACATGATAAAATGAACAATGAACTATCAAACATTCGGGCTACAATATAAAATGAACAATGAACCATCGCTCAAACTTTCGGGCTATAAGATAAAATGAACAATGAACCATCAAACATTCGGGCTATAAGATAAAATGAACAATGAACCATCGCTCAAACTTTCAGGCTACAAGATAAAATGAACAATGAATCATCACTAAAACCTTCAGGCCACAAGATCAAATCAACAAGAAGAAAATCACTGCTGCAAATACTACTATCACTACTACTACTACTACACTTTGTTGCTGTTGATTATCTTCAATAACAACACAACAACAGCAACTACTTATGACGATGGTATAAAGATACAAGCAATAATAAATGCCAATAATGATAAATCTTTTTTGAACAGCCTACAGTCTTGTGTATTGCAACTCAATGCTCAGTACACACTCCACTTTCACAATCCATGCCATAAAACACAAACACACACACACACACACACACACACACACACACACACACACACACACACACACACACACACACACACACAGAGAAATAGAGAGAGATGCGGATGTTTTATTAATGTAAAGCCCATTGCCCCTCATGAAGGGGTACAATATACAAACATGCACAGTCATTGAAGAAAATTATGAAGTTGCAACAGATCTGAAATGCAATGTCTTGTACAAGTATATTGGCAAATTCCTTACGGCGCTTTCTTTTTCAGATGCCAGAAGATTTAAACGAAACTGATTAGAATAGTAGTAGTAGTAGTAGTAGTAGTAGTAGTAGTAGTAGTAGTAGGTGGGATTTATCGCACTCTCAAACTAGTCAAAGCAGGACAACATAAAGGAAAATGCAGCTCACCTTCAATTCTACTTTTGCACAACGGACAAATTACATCTATTGCAGAATGTTTCCATGTAACGACAATAATGCTGAGAAATTTCTGAAATACTAAAACGAAATCTTGTCATAATATATTTCAAGTGTCCGTCTAAGTTCATACATTATTTATTTATTTCATTCTCTCACTCCGGTGCAGTGCGAAGTAAAAGAGCATGCACAGAAGGGAATCCCCGGATTTTCTAATTATAGACGACGGGTTGGCTGCCTGAGTGCACCACGCGTGTCTTGAATACGAAGATAACTTTACTTTCATGTTTGTATTTGTATTTGTATTGTATTTCTTTTTATCACAACAGATTTCTCTGTGTGAAATTCGGGCTGCTCTCCCCAGGGAGAGTGCGTCGCTACACTACAGCGCCACCCATTTTTTTGTATTTTTTCTTGCGTGCAGTTTTGTTTGGTTTTCCTATCGAAGTATATTTTTTATACAGAATTTTGCCAGAAACAACCTTTTTGTTGCCGTGGGTTCTTTTACGTGCGCTAAGAGCATGCTGCACACGGGACCTCGGTTTATCGTCTCATCCGAATGACTAGCGTCCAGACCACCACTCAAGGTCTATAGTGGAGGGGGAGAAAATATCGGCGGCTGAGCCGTGATTCGAACCAGCGCGCTCAGATTCTCTCGCTTCCTAGGCGGACGCGTTACCTCTAGGCCATCACTCCACTTGAACTGTATCAGCGGGTTCCTGCCATATCAAAGGTAACTTGCCTGGAGGCAAAATGAATTTTGTCTTGAATGCGGCCCCCAAGATTGGATTTCTTCTACAGAATTTTGCCAGAGGAAAAGACGTGGGTTCTTTTTCAGTGCGCCAAGTGCGTGCTGAACACAGGACCTCGGTTTATCGTCTCATCCGAATGACTAGCCGCTCAGTTTGATTTTTCCAGTCAAACCTGGGAGAACGGGCGAGAGCGGGTTCCGAACCCAGACTCTCACGGACTCTGTATTAGCAGTTGAGCGTCTTAACCATTCTGCCACCTCTGTTCTTCTGCCACCTTCCTTCCTCCTGGAAACGGAAAAGCAAAAAAAGAAAAAAAGTTGATTGTATTTTTCCTCCCGACGAATGCACTGAAATTGACAGCAGATCTGCACTAGGTCGCAATAAACTTTGTAGTTCTGTCACATGTGATAGCAATGTGATAGTAATGTGATTTATTGACAGTGAAACTGAAAGGCAAAACGACTTCGGTTCAAGTTACATGCCACGAAAGAGCTTCGCTGTTGTTGAGGCCGTGACTAAAACTGTCGTCCCCGTTTGCTCTTGTCATTATTTTTGTCATCTTCACTCTGGTTATTATTTTACAATCGTTGTTGCAATCATTTATCATTATTGTTACGTTGTTGGCGGTGTTTTTATGTAGTCATAATTTTGCAATCACTGTTGATAATATTTTTGTTGTCTTGGCAGACGATGTTCCTTTGTAGTTATTAAGGCCAGATTTAGCAGCTATTTTCAAACCAGTTTTATTCTAAATTCTTTTTATCATTACTGGTAGATATTGTTAGGTATCTCACCCAGGATTCATAAAAATGTAAAAACAAAAACAAAACACTCTTCATGCACCGGTTGCCATGGAAACGATTCAAAATGGCCGACAAACAAAAATATCTAGAGCTATATAACTACAAAACTGTCATGGGTATAATAAGTTTTTCTGTTATCACCTGAACTCACTTTCTACATTGGATTAGCATTATATCTAGAATATTGAATTTTTCACCAATTTAAAAAAAAAAGAAATGACACTTTCTGTTCTTGAATTTAAAAAAAAAATAAACAGCTACACACACACACACACACACACACACACACACACACACACACACACACACACACACACACACACACACACACACGTTTGAACAGAAGCCGCATATTACATATGGATGGGGCTGATGACTAGATCTTCAGGCAGATGGTTGTTGATTGCACATTTCTATTGATGATACTGGATTTGTTCGAGAGACAGGGCATTGACTGCTTTGGGGGAAAACGCTATTGGCGAAGCAATTGGTTTTCGTCCTTATACTTCTGTACCGTCGACCAGAGGGGATCATCTCGAAAATCCCAAAAGCTGGATGTGATTCGTCCGGGCTGATTGATTTGCTTTTTTGAGTAGCTGCTTATAATATATGTCTGCTAGAGAAAGTAGATCAGCCCCGGAAATCTTGGTGGCAGTTTTTACGATTCTGTTAAGGCTACAACTTCTGATTTGGAAATGTTTCCATACCAAACAGTAATAGCGAAGGTTAGCACATGAGGACGTGGTAGAGACCTATGCTAATGGCATCTTCAACTGATCTGTTAGCTCTATAGCTGAACTGGAAGATATCAAAAGATGGAGGAATGCAGGTTTTTAGGAACTGTAGAAGCGTTCAAATGTTTTCATTACGACTGATGTTAAGGCTACGGGACGATAATCATTAAGACAACTAGGCTCTGCTTTTTTTTTGGAACAGAAATGACTGTTGATTTCTTAAATCAAAGGGGGTTCAGGCACGAGCACGTCTGTACATATGTTGACCTGGGAGATCGGAAAAATCTCCACCCTTTACCCACCAGGCGCCGTTATCGATATTTTATCATCATCATCATTATTGTTATTACTATCATCATCATAATTATTTTTGTTATTATTTGTAATATTATTATTAGCATAATTCTTTTTACACCTATCTATCTATAAATTCATTTATCTATGTATTCTTTCTGTTTCCATGTATTCATTATTTATTTATTTATCTATCTATTTATATGTCTATTCATTTATTATATATTTGTTTATGTATCCTTTTCTGTTTTATTTCATTTTCCCTTCAAGGCCTGTCTAAGCGCCTTGGGTTACGATGCTGTTCAGGCATCTGCATAGTACGTTTTTTCTTTCTCTTTATCTCTCACCTACAGGTTCTGTAGGTTTTAGTGATGTGTTGTTAGGTTATTGTTAACTCTCTCCATACGAACGGCGAAAGAGACGACGTTAACAACGTTTCACCCCAATTACCATCATCAAAATATTGCAAGCGGAAGGCTCTTATATTGAAGACGTGAATGTTGACAAAGAATACCACAATTCTGACGACGGAAGCTAAAGGTTGGGTCATTCAGACACCCACTGGACATCCGAGGGGTCTGTGTAGAGGAGAAGAGAGGACAGGCCGTACTGAGTGAGTTAAACCACTTTGTTATCTTGGGAATGGGTTGGTGATGTTCTTGTTCCTGCGTTGTGTTTTGTTTTTTTTGTTTTTACATTTTGGTCTCAGCAATGTATTGAACTTGTTCATACGCGGGTGGAATGTAATTGACTGAATCTGAACGGCTGATTTCATGGATCATATGTGTGCTCTCTCTCTGTCTCTCTCTTTGTCTGTCTGTTTGTCACACACACACACACACACACACACACACACACACACACACACACACACACACACACACACACACACACACATGAGTTATATTCAGGTTTTTATATGTGTTGTTGTTATTTTTCTCTCAAGGCCTGACTAAGCGCGTTGGGTTACGCTGCTGGTCAGGCATCTGCTTGGCAGATGTGGTGTAGCGTATATGGATTTGTCCGAACGCAGTGACGCCTCCTTGAGCTACTGAAACTGAAACTGCATAGCAGGGGTAGTGTAGCATATAAGGATTTGTCCGAAAGCAGTGACGCCTCCTTTACTAACTGGTGTGGATAACGGAGCATCATAAAAAAGACAAAAAAAGCAGGAAAGACTTTGTTTCCCATGCTATCGTATTATTGAGGTCATCCGTAATTTAATTTGTGGCTGAAACAATTCAACACGTTTTGGAATTGGTTTACCCAGTCCCATGATTGGCTTTAACAATATCATGATATGATTATCATGATCATTGTCATTATTATCATAAACTGACGATTGCGGTGGTTAGAGCAATGGATATTCGCCAGACTTTCTTAAGTTCGATCCCCGTCGCACCTAATGGGTTAAGGTTGGAGATTTTTTCTAATCTCCTAGGTCAATATATGTGCAGACCTGCTAGTGCCCGAATCCCCTTCGTGTGTATACACACGCAGAAGATCAAATACACACGTTAAAGATCATGTTATCCATGTCAGCGTTCGGTGGGTTGTAGAAACAAGAACTCACCGAGCATGCACACACCCGAAAACCGAGTACGGCTGCACACATGGCGGATTAAACAAACCAGAACGGTCATATATGTAAAATGTTAAATGTCTGTGTGATAGTGTTTATGTTTGCGTGACTGTAATTTGATTGCACGACACAGGAAACGAATGATGAGCGCCTAACGGCAGCTGTCAGCTAGCTCTACCCAGGTAGGCAGCCTGTTGTGCAAATGACTCCTTGTTCTCAAATGTTGTGCAAATTGCTTTTTAAGTGCTTAGAGTTTGGTCTGACGCTATATAAGCATCTATGTCATGTCGTGTTTACTATTTATTGCCGGTCTGGACAAGCCGTCCTTTCAACACTTGTATTAATTTCTCTTCTTGTTGCTGACGTCGCCGTTGTGTGTTCACGGTCCACGTGTAGAGAAGTGGGTTGAGAGCAGAGTTGAAAGGCAACACGAACACAACCATTGTGTCATGGATATGATCGAAACCTGCAACACCATGTATTTTCATAACCATAACAAGGCCGAATACCAACCAGCTGACGACATTTGTCACAGTCACTTTTCTCATCACGTGCACTGAAGTATACACTGGTCTCTGTGAGGGATTGAGGGTTACTCTGTACTGTGGAGTTCGTTTGTAGATGACAGCTTGGCCAGCTGCGATCATTACACATAAAACAAAGTTGACTGTCACAATAACTGTGAACCATTTGAAATTATGTCCAGAGTAATAGCGATCAAATAAAGCCAGACGACAGAGACCAGACTGACCCTGTAGGCCCCAGTGGGACAGTCCAGGAAGAAATGGAATTATTGCCAAGAGAATCCCAACAATCCACACACCGCCTGCAGCTGCTAAATATTTACTGAATCTCCTTCCACTTTCGGGAAAATAAAACGCAGTAATGTGATATATACTGATATACCAAATAATCAGTTCTGGTACTGAACTGGACAGAAAGAAAAGAAACCCAGCAACCTTGCAGATAATTTTATCAGTCCATGATTTTTCCATCTGTATGTATTTTCCATGAAATACATTGTCTGCTATCACGATTACAGTAACGTGACATCCCATACACATGTCAGCAAACTGCATGTGGGCAACAGCGCTGACGAAACCTCTTCCTATCACTTTTTTGAAAGAAATTGAAGTCATAAAACACACCAAACCGCCTACCACGGCAGAAACTCCAACCGTCCAAAAGAAACTCCTGTACAATTCAGTTGGTAGCAGTGCTGAACACGAAGAGAGTACAGAGTGTGGTGCCAAACAGTTAATTTTATCAGAGTGTTTGGGAAACAAACCGGCACAGCACAATCTGTGGTTTGATGAAAAGATGCGATCTAATCGATCACAGCCTGAAAAAAGATCCAAATGGAAGTCAGCAACTCTGTTGCCCCTCATATCCAGCTCTTTAAGGCGCGGCAGATTTTTGAAACCTACAGCTCCAATAGTTTCAACGGCACAGAATGACATATTCAAAAACTGCACGTGAGGCAAATATATAGAAGGATTGTTGTAAAGGATTTTGAAATATGTTTTCGATACATCCACTCGTGCCAGGGCATAAAGAACGTGCCTCGTTGTTTCACTTTTCATAGTGCTAAGAGGATTGCTTTGTAAGTGCAGAATTCTTAAATTTGGCAGCTCAAGTAAAAGTGCAATGTTAAGAGTTCTTAAATAGTTATAAGAAAGATCGAGATACTTCAAATTTGAGAGTTTAATAAGCGAAATATTGTATTGAGAACATTGGGATAGCGTCAAACGAATAAGATATGTGTTTTTACTGAAATAATCTAGTGTCATGTTTGAACCTGTTGCATCTACGTATTGTAACTGAAGATACTGGCCTGGAAGAAACGGTTTGCTACACAGGAAAACATGACCTTGACACAGACAACCTTCAGGACAGGTCCTGTCACATAGCAGTTCATCATCCCGCTGTGGACACTGACCCCAGCCATCACACAGATGATCTCCGGGTACACAAACTCTTGAACCTCGACACTGGTAGAAACCAGGACACGTTGCTGTCTCACAGTCTTGTTCGTCTTCTCCGAACACACAGTCAGAAAACCCGTTACACCGGGTGTAGACAGGCAGACAATACAACCACTCAGCTGTACAGCGATAATGACTGTGAGGGCAAGAGTCGTCAGCTGTCATCACCTGCTTAGTGAAGTGACCAGATCCGTCCAGATTCACATAAAACTGATGCTCCACGTCATCATCTTTCTCACCAGCCTGGTAGCTGCACTTACTAGGACACCCAGCTTCATCAGAATCATCAACACAATCTGAGTATTGGTTGCAACGTTGACTGAGTGATACACACTGACCGTTAGAACACAGAAACCCAGTGCATGAAGGGAAGTCACAGAATGACTCATCGGAACTATCTGGACAGTCCGTCTGAAGTCACATACAAAACTGTGGTGTATCGTTGTGGTTTGATCATCACATGCATACATAAGATATGCAAATATCGATCCTTTCCGATGAAGAAATGCCCCTGACTGTTCTGTATTGCTCATGTTTGTCAGTGAGCAAGACATGACATGTTTTACTCCAAAGCGCTCAGAGTCATGGGACAAAAATAAGTGTGTAACATGATGGTCTCGGCAGACACATAACTCCTGTCGTGTATACAAGAACACGGATTCAGAAGAGTTCAAATGAGTGATTGGAATGTATGTGTTAAAAGCTCTGTTTACTTGTACTTCTAGTTCACATACCACTGAACTGGTTTCTAAAGAAATTGATATTTCCTTTGATTCCATGGCCGTTCCATATATTTCACGTGTTAATGTAATATGTCTTTTTTTTATGCGACTGGTGTATGGAAATAAATGATGACTATTATAAATTAAGGTATTGTCAGACCACTGTAGAAATCTGCTGTATATAAATGGTACATCTTGCCAAACTTTCTTTAAACCTATAGTCACAGAAAATGTGCCATAACTTTTAAAAAGAATCAAAAAATCATTCATTTCCTTTCTTGTCTTCACTGACGCTAATCGTGCACCTATCCGTCCACATTCGTAACTGTGAAAGTATGTTGATCCAACCTTGTCAAGTAAGATTAATTGCAGACACTTGTTTCGTGAAGCCACCAATCCCCGACAGTCAGGACTGCTGAAGGAACAGTGTTCTGTTTCATCCCGTCCATCTTCACACTCTGACTTCAGATTACAGTCCAGATGATGTTGAAGTTCAGAATATTGATGTACAGAGCAGTTGAATAAACCGCTGGGCAACTTGATATGCTGATTACTTGCAGAAAGTGCAGACACATATAGTTTCAAACCATTAAAGCAAAACCGTGTTTTCGTAGCTGATCTGACCTTGATCTGAACGTGTTGAGCGTTAATTACCACAGCTGTTGAAGGACGAGTTATGCAAACACGTTCAACACGTCGGTTTGATACATTTGTATTCATGGACATCAGCTCTACTCTCTCACATTCATCACATGTTCGGAGATAGTAAAACTCTTGAATGCTGACCATTATCTGACACCCAGACGGTACTCTCCATTCTTCGTTAACCATTTTTCTCATTATGCCAAAGAATGGTTGTATTATATAGCCGGAATATCCAGGCATGTGTCTTACGACAAAGTCATAGTACTCAACTGTTTCGATGGAAACGTTCAGTTCAGGACTGTTGAAGCTTTTTAAATATACATAGTCCGAGTGTGATCCCATGTGCATTTCTCCAAGACTATGATAATTACAGTCTATAGTGTACACGTGGTAACTAGGTCTGACAATTCCTATTTCAATAGCCCAGTGCCTGTCATCACACCAGTACGCCAGTCGCTGAACCACAACACGCGTGTACTTGGGATATGGTCTCTTCAATCTCATCAAACAGAAATGAGTGATACCTTGGCATATCCCGTAGATCACGCCATGTGTGTGGAAAATTATCTTTCTAACATCGTAGCAGTCTGAAACGTTCTTCTTCGACATTCTGATCTGTGTCGTGTTGAGGGTCCAGAAGTATTCCACTCCAGGACACACCCTGTCAAGTGACACTGGACCGACAGTGAGGTTGATGGGTGTAGCAGTCCTGCTCCAGAGATATGTGGCTATGCCAGGGGAGACAAAAAAAGAAAAAAAAAGGGAAGAGCATCAATGATTATCGTGATCATATCAAGGGAACAAGACAGGTAAAGTCTTTGGACACACATCAGGATATGTTTTGTGTACGCCCCATTATGTTATGAATTTTGATATATTTCGTTCATTGTGTTTAAAAAAAAAAATCGTTTATTGAATTAATTAATTCATTTAGTTTATTTTTATTTCATTTTACTTCTTTTTTTTTCAGACATCGTTGCAAGGTGGCAGATGACAGACCACAACGCAGGACGGGAAAGATTTGTGTTAGCCAAACATTTTTCATCCACATTTGATGGAGAGTTTCAGTTTCAGTTTCAGTAGCTCAAGAAGCTGCGATACGTAGACTAGAAATGAGTGTGTGGAGGAGGGGGGTAGAGCAGGTGCAGGGTAATGTGTGTGTGTGTGTGTGTGTGTGTGTGTGTGTGTGTGTGTTGGAGCTCAATGTACGTTTATATGTATTTGACTGTGCCTTCATATCTGTGAAACTGCATGTTTGGTGCATATCTGTTATGCATGTGTGGGTGTATGTGTGAATGTGTGTCTTCATGTTTTACATTTATTTGCTTATTTATTATAATTGTTGTCTTATTTATTTATTTATTATTATTATTATTTTATTATCATTATCATTACTACTACCTTTTTATATTATAATTTTTACTTATTTACTTATTTATTTATGTAAGCTTATCTATTATTTATTCACCTTTTTTTTCTCAAGGCCTGACTAAGCGCGTTGGGTTTACGTTTCTGGTCAGGCATCTGCTTGGCAGATGTGGTGTAGCGTATATGGATTTGATGGAGAACAATGTGTAACCCCCCTCACCCCCCACACCCGCCTATGCCTTGTGTATGATGTTGATTTCCCACACTCCCTGTGTGTGATGTCATTTCCCACGAGCTCTGTGTATGATATTAATTTCCCACATGCCCTGTGTATGATATTTATTCCTCACATGCCCTGCGTACGATGATAATTTCCCACTGTTGCCCGTGTATAACGTTAATTTCCCACATGCCCTGTGTATGATGCTGATTTCCCACGTGCCCTGTATATGATATTAATTTCTCACAAGCCCTATGTATGGCGTCAATTTCCCACATGCCCTGTGTATGATGTTTTTTGGGTGTGTTTTTTTGTTTTGTTTTCTTTTGTTTCTGTTTTTTCTTTGTTTCGTTTTTGTGGGTCCTCCACCCTATCATTTTCCCCCCATTTTCTTTTTTTGTTCGATGTTAATTTCCTACATGCCCTGTGTATGATATTAATTTGTCACAAACCCTGTGTATGACGTTAATTTCTCACATGCCCTGTGTATGGTGTTAATTTCTCACATGCCCTGTGTATGATGTTAATTTCCCACGTGCCCTGTATATGACGTTACTTTTCCATATGCCCTGTGTATGGTGTTATTATCACAAACGCCCCATACGTTCACGATGTCGCTTTCCAACACTTCCTTTGTACAATACTACTTTCGCAAGTGAAGAACAGAATCAAGCAAAGTATTGGACCCTACGAAGACCTTCTGTCCATAGTGAAAAAACGCAAACTTAGGTGGTATGGACACATCTCCCGATCATCTGGTCTTGCCATAACGTTCCTGCAAGGCACCGTACAAGGAGGCAGAAGGAGAGGACGGCAGAAGAAGAGATGGGAAGACAACATCCGGGGGTGGACAGGCTTGACGCTCGGTGACGCCCTGAGGAAATCAGAAAACCGTGAAGAGTGGAGAGGGGTGGTGGTCAGGTCAGCAGCGGTGCCCCAACGGTCTGAACCCAAACTACGGGAGAGGTGAAGGTGAAGGTGAACTTTCGCACATCGACTACAGATGGACGCTGTAACTCTCCAATAGACTACACTTCGAAGAATTATATATATATGAGATTGAAGAACGTTTTTTTTCTGGTAAGGGAAACGACCAGATGAGAAGAGTATTAGTATCAGTATCAGTAGCTCAAGGAGGCGTCACTGCGTTCGGTCAAATCCATATACTTTACACCACATCTGCCAAGCAGATGCCTGACCAGCAGCGTTACCCAACGCGCTTAGTCAGGCCTTGAGAAAAAAAAAAGTTAAAAAAAAAGATAAGAAGAATATTTACGGAGTACGTTTCATGGTCAGGAAACAGCCTAGTAGGATCTATCATTCCACTTGAAGAACGGTTTCTTTATTTTTTCTGGTAAGGGAAAAACCCACCAGATCAGAAGAAGGGAATATGGATTGCAATTCATGGTCAGGAAACAGCTTCCTAGAATCTCTATCATTCCGCTTTATAGTGGCAGACAGTGGAGAGAGAGAGACCTCAGACCTGTCGACAGATGATGCGGCTGACACCAGGCAACAGGTTGAGGGCTGGCTTGTGAGCTGCCTCATGCGTCCAACGACATGGGAGCATCTGTTCTATGTCTGAGTAAATGCGTGAATCAGTCGGTTTATTTGATGGAAGGAACGTAACGTAACCGAAAGCATTACAATCGTAAAACACACACACACACACACACCACACACACACACACACACACACACACACACACACACACACACACAACACACACACACACACACACGTACGCATGTACGCAGGCAGGCAGGCACGCACACAGACACACAGACACACACACAGACACACAGACACACACACACACAAATGCATGTGCACAACAACTAGACAGAAAAGACAGAAACTGTGATTTAATCTATTCAGTTTCTTCGTTTTCAATGTGAACATCGAAGAAGTAAAATCACATGTGAAATTATTAATGTTATTAACAATGATTTATCGTGGTCTCATCGTTATTATTTTATGTAAAAGAATGAAAAAAAAATCAAGTTGTCAAAAAATAAAACATTATCCAGATAACCGTGCCCGAGTATAATTATTCATTTCATGCTCGCATACAGCCAATGACACATTATGTTCATACACTATTGGAGTCTGCCTAAGATGATACTCCAAACCTTGTGGTGGATTGCACAAACATGCTCTAAACTTAACCATTTCAAAGTCATGTTCATACACTATTGGAGTCTGCCTAAGATGGTACTCCAAACCTTGCGGTGGATTGCACAAACATGCTCTAAACTTAACCATTTCAAAGTCATGTTCATTAATTCCACTTTATATCTTCCCACTGAGGCTATACCTGGAGTACAACAGTATGCACAAAATAGTATCTGGCAACACACTTCTTCTTCTTCTTCGTTCGTGGGCTGCAACTCCCACGTTCACTCGTATGAACACGAATGGGTTTTTACATGCATGACCGTTTTTGCCCCGCCATGTAGGCAGACATACTCCGTTTTCACGGGTGTTCATGCTGGGCATTTTCTTGTTTCCATAACCCACCGAACGCTGACATGAATTGCAGGATCTTTAACGTGCGTATTTGATCTTCTGCTTGCGCATACACACAAAGGGGGTTCAGGCACAAACAGGTCTGCACATATGTTGACCTGGGAGATCGTAAAAATCTCCACCCTTTACCCACCAGGCGCCGCTATCGAGATTCGAACCCGGGACCCTCAGATTGAAAGTCCAACGCTTTTAAGCACTCGGCTGTTGGGCCCGTTCTGTGTGGTCAACTTGTTCTGCTCTGGGTGGGTGCCAGAGGAGGGTTGTGGAGGCACATCCATTCATCCCAGCTTAGATATAGACAGAAAATTTCACACATCTCACTCCTCTCAGTCAGCCATGTTCGCGTGCATGAGGAAGATGGCAGAATGGTTAACTCACTCAGTACGGCCAGTCCTCTCTTCTCCTCTACACAGACCCCTAAGATGTCCAGTGGGTGTCTCAATGACCCAACCTTTAGCTTCCGTCGTCAGAATTGTGGTATTCTTTGTCAACATTCACCTCTTCAGTATAAGAGCCTTCCACTTGCAATATTTTGATGATGGTAACTGGGAAATTGGGGTGAAACGCTGTTAACGTCGTCTCTTTCGCCGTTCGTATGGAGAGAGTTAATTAAGACGCTCAGCTGCCAATACAGAGAGTCCGCGTGAGTGCGGGCCGAAAAACCCACCTCCGCTGGGATTCGAACCCGCGTCCTCCCAGCCGTTACCCACAAGCTCTTTAAATCAAACAATACTACTTTCTGTTCATCGTTGCTAATGTACGTGTTCATGTTGGTGTCTCCGTATTGTCTTGTCTTGTTTATGTGGGCCCGTTAGTCACATTGTGAGTGTGTGTGCATGTGCGCCTGCCCTGTATAATTTCACGAACTTCACCAGTTTCAGTCACGCCTCATTCACACCATTACATTACCTATCTATAACAGAGACATATTTCATTAACTCGTCATCTTCATCAAAGTTGTATATTTTAGCCTCTGTTGTCTTTCTGATCAAAATCACATATACTTTCTCAATAAAGCCAACAACAAACAAGAAAATAAAAGAAAAAGAAAAAAAAAGAGATCATGTTACCCCTCTCTTGCGTCAACTTCAATGGTTGCCCATCCAGTACAGAATTCAGTACAAAACTGGCTTATCGCCATTTCGAAGGTTCCCTTCCATCTCACCTATCTTCTGTCCTTCATACTTACACTCCATCCCGTTCTCTCAAGTCTTCTTGAGGAAAGCTCCTTCAAGTCCCCAAAGTCTCTTCAAAGACATTAATTTTTGGTCAAAGGGATTTTCAGCATCAGGCATCTTCTGTTTTGGAATTGTCTTCCTTTGGATCTCTGGCACTCACCCAACTCTGTCCTCTTTCAAAAGTAAACTGAAAACCCATCTGTTGAAAACGGCCTTTGGATGTGACGAAGCATTGTTCTTTGTCTCTTCCCACTGTCTGCACAAAAGGGTTGTTCCTGGCAAAATTCTGTAGAAAAATCCACTTCGATAGGAAAACAAACAAACAAACAAACAAAAACAAAACAACAACAACAACAAAACCCCCACAACCCCCCCCACACACCCATACACACACACACAGACACAAAAAAAAACTGCACGCAGGAAAAATACCAAAAAAAATTGGTGGCGCTGTAATGTAGCGACGCGTTCTCCCTGGGGAGAGCAGCCCGAATTTCACACAGAGAAATCTGTTGTGATAAAAAGAAATACAAGTACAAGAATATATATATATAGCTGCTGTTTCGTGTGAGGCGCGAGGCAGCCGCCATATAAGTCCAATACATTATTATTGTTATCATTATCATTGTCAAGTGCTAGCTATTACACTTTACGCATTAATCATTCATTACACAAGTGTTAAGAAAAACAAACACCATGACAAAAAAAAAAAGGTTTTACTGCCAAGTTTGGAAACAGTGTGATAATATAATAAGACTGACTTAAAAAAAGAAAAAGAAAAAAAAAAGATCAAGTAGCCAGACAACCATCAAATGGACATACAAAATACATTTATCTAAATTACTCCATCGATGCTATAATACTATATTAGAATAAACACCAGAACAATTCCAGGCCATTTTTTTTTTTACACATCTCACCTGAGCATTGAGTTCACTGAGCCAAAGTTGTGCCAGAAGGCACACAACTATCTGAGCTCTCACCTGAACTCCCGTACAAGAAAAAAAAAGAGAGGCAAGGCCTTCAAGACTCACTTGTGATACACTAAAAAAAGAAAAAAAGAAAAAAAAAGGTTTTTATGTATTGAGCATAATTTCAAAATGCAATGTTTAAGATGAGAAAGATCAGTTTAAAGCAAATTAACTCCCCTAGCATTAATTACAGAGTAATTTCCCTTTTTTTTACTATCTGCACCAAAACGTTTGCAAAATAAATAAAACTTCCATTCTTAGCAAAATAAGTTCCTGTTTGAACAAAAAATGATAATAATGACTGCTCTTGTTGTTGGGTCAGAATATCAGATCAAAGTGCCAAGTTTAGAGAATACAAAAAATATAAATATAACAGTAAATGCAGTTTGCATATAATTTGGCTTCATTTTTTTGTTTTTTTTGTGCCCATCCCAGAGGTGCAATATTGTTTTAAACAAGATGACTGGAAAGAACTGACTTTTTCCTATTTTTATGCCAAATTTGGTGTCAACTGACAAAGTATTTGCAGAGAAAATGTCAATGTTAACGTTTACCACGGACACACAGACACAGAGACACACGGACACACACACACACACACACACACACACACAGACAACCGAACACCGGGTTAAAACATAGACTCACTTTGTTTACACAAGTGAGTCAAAAAGAAGAAAAAAAAAGGAAAAAAAAAGTTCACTCGAGCGTTCTATGCGCCTCGTGCAACCACACATTTAACAAAGCTTCCTTTTTCAATCAAATTGTTATGCCATACGAAAAAAAAACGTTACTTTGATGTGATGACTTTGATCTCAAGGGTGGATTAGGGAAGAGGATAGTCAAACTATAAAACCCGTTTCGAATTTATCGTTTCTTTCTTCTTCTTCTTCGTTCGTGGGCTGTAACTCCCTCGTTCACTCGTATGTACACAAGTGGGCTTTTACGTGTATGATCGTTTTTACTCCGCCATGTAGCCAGCCATACTCCGTTTTCGGGGGTATCGTTCCTTTCAAGCTGATTGAAAGAGTAGGGTTGGCCCGGCTTCTTGACCATTTGAACGCCTGTGACTTACTTTGTCCACATCGGTCTGCTTACGGAGCAGGCCACAGCACAGAAACTGCTCTCTTAAAGTTGCAAACGATCTGCTCAAATCGCTTGTTTGTGACGGAATATCCTGTTCTTTCTCTATCTGTCAGCTACCTTTGATGACACAATTGACCATTACTGCTCTCTTAAAATTGCAAACGATCTGTTCAAATCGTGCGATAATGAAGGAAATTTCTGTTCTTTCTCTATCTAGACCTGTCAACCACCTTTGACACAATTGACCATGAATTCCTTTTCTCTAGACTTCAGCACTCACTCTTTTGGCATTCAAGCTGTCACTCATACGTGAATAAAATCTTAGCTCAGTGAACGTAGACAAAGGTTGTTGGTAAATGGCCTCTATTTACTTGATACATTCTTGGAAGTATGGAGTTCCACAAGGTTCTGTGTTGGGACCTATCTTTATCGTGCACACGATACTTGTATCTCAAATTATCTAATCATCACTGTTTATCTAAAACCTCTACCGGTCAAATACAGTTACTGAAATCCATCACGTTGATTCAGAATACAGAAACCTGTTGGTATAACTTGAAATCTTGGATGACACTCAACAAACTGTAGTTCAATGATGGGAAGAAAACAACGTAATTTTGTTAATTTGTCTTCTAAGTTGCAAAAAGACCGCTCACTTCCAACCACAATCTGTCTGCCTAAACGCTGCAGATATAAAAAAGGCGGACGCAATAGCCGAGTGGTCAAAACGTTGGACTTTCAATCTGAGGGTCCCGGGTTCGAATCTCGGTAAAGGCGCCTTGTGGGTAAAGGGTGGGGATCAACAAATGTGCAGACCTGCTGGTGCCTGAACCCACTTCGTGTGTATACGCACGCAGAAGATCAAATATGCGCGTTAAAGATCCTGTAATCCATGTCAGCGTTTCGTGAGTTATAGAAACGATAAATAACCAGCATGCACACCCCCGAAACAGAATATGACTGCCTTCATAGCAGGGTAAATAAACAACAACAACAACAACAACAACAAAACAACCCCCCCAAAAAAAAACAACAACAACAAACAAACAAAAAGCAACAAAAAACATAAAAAAACACACAAACAAAACAGAACAAAACACACACACACACACACACACACACACACACACACACACACACAAAAACAAAACAACCCAAACACGTAAAATGTTACATGTCTGTCGGAGTGTGAATGTGTGCGTGCCTGAAAACTGATGAAATGACACAGGAAACGAATGATGAGCACCCAATGACAGCCGTCAGTCGGCTCTACCCAGGTAGGCAGCCTGTTGTTCAAATGACCTCGAGATTGTAAAGCGCTTAGAGCTTGGTCTCCGACCGAGGATAGGCGCTAAACACAAGTATCCATTATCATTCATTCATTCATAAAACCTCGCCCAATGTTCGTAATCTTTGTGTTATTTTCGATCAGACCATGTCTTTCAATTCGGTTCAATTCAATTTAAAAACACTTTATTGATCCACATGGAAATTAACGTGTGCAATCACGCATGGTGCATATCTCAAAATGTTCGCAGGATAGCATATCTAGACCATCCCGTCACTATCATCTTTTCCCCCCCACAGATACAACCAAATCTTTCACCTGATCTCTTGGTCTCTGTAGATTTGTATGTTCTCATCGGTGGCATTCTAAAGAACCCTGTTTCACGAGTCCAAAATGTTCAGAACAATGCAGGGAGGCTAATTCTCAAATTCCACAAATTTAGTGTGAACAAACCACACCGCTTTTGAAAATCTTGCAGCGGCAGCCGCTGATTTCGCACAAACTCCTATCGCAGTGAATGAGTTAATCGCTCGCACGATGTAGACACGCTCTCTTCCTCCTTACTGCTTTGAAGTTTGATGTAAGCACGATGTATTGCATTGCATTGCATTGCATTGCATTGTATTGCATTGCATTGCACTGAATTGTATTGCAGCATATTGTATTGTATTGTAGGCACTGTATTGTATTGTATAGTATTGCAGCACAATGCATTGTGTTGCAGTGCATTATATTCTATTGTATTGCGGCATAATGTATTGTAACGTATTGTATTGTTTTGCTTTGCATTGCGTTGCATTGTATTGTACTGTACTGTAGCACAATGGATTGTGTTGTATTGTATTGTATTGCATTGGACTGTATTGTAATACTCTTTTTCACAACAGTTGTCTCAGAGTAAACTTCGGGATGCTCTCTCCTAGAGAACGCCCCCCCCCCCCATATCCTCCGCGCCCCACACACCCCTCCCTCCCTTTTTTCTTTTTCTTTACTCGCGAGAATGTTTTGTTTTCTATCAAAGTGGATTTTTCTTCAGAATTTTGCGAGGGACAACCCCCCCCCCCCCCCCCCCCCCCGCCACCCACATCCCCCCCCCCTTTTTTCCAGCCGTTAAATGCGAGCTAGAATCACAGGGGACCTCGGTTTATCGTCTCATCTAAATGACTAGCGTCCAGACCACCACTCAGTGGAGGATTCGATCCTGAGCGCTCAGATTCTCTCGCTTCTTATGCGGACTCCTTACCACCAGGCCCCGGCAACACACAGGTCCCGCACTTGGTCCCACTGCCTTGTTCTGAGATGTTCTGGAAGTCTGTTGACTAAACAGACGAACCGAAAAAGAATTTCTTCTTCTAACATGTCTTCTCCGGTGAGTCATTAACATCAGTGACACACCCACCCATCGAACATTGAAGTCGTCACAAACAACATGGATCTATCTATCTATCTATCTGTCTGTCTGTCTGTCTGTCTATCTATCTGTCTATCTATGTATGTATGTATGTATCTATCTGTCTGTCTATCTATCTATCTACCTATCTATCTATCTATCTATCTATCTATCTATCTATCAATGTCCCTATTAATCTGTCCGTCTGTCTGCTTGTCTGTCTGTCTGTCTATCTATCCACCTGCCTATCTATCTGTGAAAAAGAAAAAAAAAGAAAAAGAAAAAAGGCCAGAGCCGGTTTTTTTCCTTCATTTTTTTTCTCTCCATTATATGTCAACGTTTTACACAAACCAAGGATAGTCTCTCTCGCGGCTGTGATCATGGCGATTGATTTATACGAGGATCAGGAATCTTTTCTTCTGTTTTTATTTTATATTTTATACTTTTCTTTTTTAGCAGCAGGTATGCTGTAGGATACATAGATCAGTCTCCATTTGTGAAACTAAAAAAAAAAAAAAAAAAAAAAAAAAAAAGGCACAAAACACACACAATTAAATCAAATCAAATCAAACGTTCTTAGAGCCTCGCCGACCACTAAAGCAAACCCGATGCTTTCGCCACGTTAACATCTACTTCAAGTCAAAGGTAAAAAAGAAAAAAAAAGGAAAAATGAAAGTAAGTACAATAAAAACTAGTCACCGCTTCAAGCTTTTCACTCACAAAGTTTCAAAACCTTCCAGAGTTTTTAACACACTCGAATTCATTAAAAGATCAAATGTACGCAAGGGGAACGCACAGAAGAACCGAATGAAATCACAGAGACCCACGTTACTACGCTACTTCTGTCATGAATCATATTTTCTTCTTTGTGACTGGCCTCAGAACAGACTGTCACATGGAATATATAGTACAAAGTATGCTTACGTGTGTGTGTGTGTGTGTGTGTGTGTGTGTGTGTGTGTGTGTGTGCTTGAGAGAGACAGTGTGTGTATGTGTGCGTGTGTGTGCGTGTGTATGTGTGTGTGTGTGTGCGTGTGTGTGTGTGTGTGTGTGTGTGTGTGTGTGTGCGCGTGTGTTTGTGTGTATGTGCATGTGTGTGCGCATGTGTGTGTGTGTGTGTGTGTGTGTGTGTGTGTGTGTGTGTGTGTGTGTGTCTGTCCTGTTCATAACCCTTGAACATTTATTAACATGAATGGCAACGTTGAACGTTGAAGCATTCCGTGTCATCTCCACCTGAACGTCGTAAATTATACGGGTGTCAAACTGTTTCCACTAATAGTCTAAAAGTTGTATAGTTGACGGCGGGAGGAGGGGGGGGGGATATCAATAAATACAGAAAATGAATCAACCATTGTTTGCTGTGTCTACAATGACGAGGAATGTGTGTGTGTGTGTGCGTGCGTGCGTGCGTGCGTGCGTGTGTGTGTGTGTGTGTGTGAATGTCCTCGACTCTGTGGTGTGTGTGTGTGTGTGTGTGTGTGTGTGTGTGCGCGCGCGCACAGAAGTGTATGCGTGTGTGTGTGAAAAGGAGATAGATAGATAGATAGATAGAGAGAGAGAGAGAGAGAGAGAGAGAGAGAGAGAGACAGACAGACAGACAGACAGACAGACAGACAGACAGAGTGTGTGTAGGTGTGGGTGTGTCTTTGAAACCACGTACAAGTATATATCTGCATGGGCATGTATGTAAATGTCTGTGTATGCGTGTGCCTGTTTATATTTCAGTTAGATTGTGAAACCAGTAATGTTATGAAATCCATGAAAATTTTAGTTGCTTTGTGCAACCGTGGCCGCAATGGATTTCATGGAGGCACGTTCACACTTGGTGATTTCGTGATTTCTAAATGCATTTGACAGCTATTTTACAAAATAGCTGAATCTAACGAATAAAGTCATATAAACCTATGAAAGATGTTTGTCAGTGACTATTCAAATATCATTTCAGATGCCAAATAAACGTCAAGGAATGGTCATACTAATTGAATTAGCATATATTCAACTTTCGTCCGAGGAAAATGACACTGCATAAAAATCACAAGATAGCATGCATTTGTTTGGGGGCAATCTAGGCTTCAATGGCAGGGAGAATTTAGAAGCAATTTTGCCTCAACGAATCTGCACCCCCGTGTTCGACAATTTGCGCTCCCGTTACAGTTGAATGAATGAATGAGTGAATGGAATGGATACTTATATAGCGCCTGTCTTCGGTAAGCCACTAAGCTCTTGGCGCTTCACAAACACGAGGCCATTTGCACAACAGGTTGTCTACGTGGGTTGAGGCGACTGACGGCTACCATCGGGCGCTCATCATTTGTTTCATGTGTCATTCAGTCAGGTTTAAGTCACGCACGCATACACACTCACGACATGTAACATTTTACGTGTATGACCGTTTTGTTCACTTACTCCGCCATGTAGGCAGCCATACTTCGTTTTCGGGGGTGTGCATAACCCACAGAACGATGACATGCATTACAGAATCTTTAACGTGCGTATTTGATCTTCTGCGTGCGTATACATACGAAGGGGGTTCAGGCACTAACAGGTCATCACATAATATTATGTTGGCCTGGGAGATTAAAAAAAAAAATCTCCACCCTCTACCCACCAGGTGCTGTAACCGAGATTTGAAACCGGGACCCTCAGATTGAAAGTCCAACGCTTTTACCACTCGGCTGTTGCGCCCGTTGAAATTACCTATCCCATATTATTCGAGCAATGACTGCTGATCGAAGAGAGACTTGATAATTCTTGTATCAGCTCATATCACAGATTGACGAAAGTTTACAGTTGGGCCAACAGCGAAGTGAGAGCTGTATTTTCAATGGTTTCTCTATTGCAATGGGAAATCACAGACTGAAAGAAGACCTGATGAACCCTCCCATACTCAGGTTGTTTGACCCGGCAAAACCTGTGATACTGTCCGTCGACTAGTCCAAGAGTGGACTCAGAGCAGCACGTCTACAAGATGAAGCTCCAGTGGCCTACGCAACCAGAGCCCTGTCCGATGCTGAAACATGGTATGCACAAATCGAAAAGGAACTCCTGGCTGCTGTCTTCCCATGCAAGAAATTTCATGACTTCGTCTATGGACGCAAAGTGATCACTGAAACCGATCACAAACCCCTGATCACAATTGTGAAGAAGCCATTGCAAGCAGCTCCAGCCCGTCTTCAACGGATGCTTCTGCAGTTCCAGCGGTACAATCTGGAGTTTGTCTACAAGAAAGGAAAGGAGCTGTTTCTTGCAGACACGCTCTCCAGAGCATATCCTGGTGAAGTTGCAGAAGAAGCTGAATTTGACTATGATGTCATGACTGTCCTGTCCATTTCACCTTCACGAATGACGAAGCTTCAGAAGGAAACTCTAGAAGATCCAACTATGCAGAAGTTGGCCCAGTTCATCAAAGAGGGATGGCCCGTCCATGAGCGCAGTGTATCACCTGATCTGAAGAATTTCTTCCCATTTCGTGATGAACTGGTGATCGAGAATGACGTCGTTCTCAAAGAACAGAAAGCTGTAGTCCCCAAAGATCTGCAGCCAGCCTACATTGCCATCCTTCCCAAAGACCACATGGGAGTGCACCGTACCAGGCAGCTCGCCAGTGATGTGGTGTTCTGACCCAAGATGCGCCAGAAACTGAAACTGCAAACTACAACGCTTCGTGATTTGAATTGTATGGTCTGCCAACTCCTGTGACAGATTAAGGCTTGTAACAGTTGGCAAAATATAGTTTTTAAAAAAAATTCAGATGAATTAGGAAATGTTCTGTCTCTGTTCTAAAGTTCGCTTCTGTTGACAGAGAAGAAAGGGTAAGATAATCAAGTTGTCACCCCAAAAACTGCCACCGTCTGCGCGTGCATCTCAAACGTCTCACCAAAGAGATGCCTCACAAACTAACACGCACAAATGATCGTCTGGTCACTTCTGGTGTGTGGCCTAACACCGATGGTTCCCTGTGGACTGCCGGCACTGGGACTGTGACACACGATCCCGGGTTTGGCTGGATATAGGGGGCACCCGGAATGAGCGGCGCGGGAGAAATGCCACTGAAACGGTGCAAAGGATGGGGCTTAAAAACAATCTGGTCACTTCTGTGACACGAAGGCTCCTTTCACACCTCTACAGACTGAGACTGTCCCCCTACTGATGAATGCCCATGCGGCACGGGTTCACAGACACCAGAGCACTTGCTACAGTTCGGCCCAACTTTTGGTGCACTGAGGAGGGAAACCTGCCCCTGTGCGGTGGAACTCCACGAGAAGCTCTGAAGACCTACCTGCTGCACTGCAGAGGACGGCGGACTTCGCGCTGCAGACCGGGTGGACCATCTGACGGCATGACCTGGGGAACGCAGAAGAAGAATTCCCCTTCCATTGATGGAGTCAGGAAAGCCACTGATCATACGAAATATATGAATTAAAAATTTCTCCTGACTTTTTTCCGGTTAATGCAGGAGGCTGAAACTGTACATGTATAATAAGACATCTCTCTATAGTTCATACGGACCAAGTATTGTTCTAATGTCAAGTGTATATGCTTTAGTAACCTGACAATTGAGCATATAATTTTTCACTGTAGCTTGATGAAGCCTTTTGTACACGAAAGTGTGTCTTCACAAGTGACTGATAACGTTGATGTTTTTGACTTTTTGCATTCATTATCAGTTGTTTCGCTTGTCAGTTTAACGACTTCTCTTTTACGAAGTCCTTTAAGTAATTTCCTGTAACTGTATTTAGAGGTTGTTTTTTTTTTTTGTTTGTTTTGTTTTTCTTCCAAATTTCACCCACATTTTTACCCTCATTTGCCCAGTTTCCCCCAACCCTCCATTCATCCACATCTCCCACCCCTTCTAACCGATAATACTCAGATGTATTCATAAATACTTTAACAAAATGTCTTCAATCACCGATATGTGTGACGGGACATTAAACAAAAAATTCCTCCTCCTCTATAGTTCATGTGGTAAGTTGCATCTCTGAACTCTTAACAGTTTCTCTTTTAAAGGTGCTATGGTGGGGTAAGGTGTGTAAATGGAACCAGCTGAATGCAGAGCGGCCATCAAGTTTCTGTACTTGAGAGGCCGCACACCAAGAGAGACGTTCGATGAGATGAAAGGGACTCTTGGGGAGGATGCCCCATCGTATGACGTAGTCAAGCACTGGCATCTTCAGCTCAAGTGTCGTCGGACATCGTTGGAAACGGCTCTCATTCCCGGGCGACCACAGTCCGCCTTTGATGAAGACACCATCCGGCAAGTGGAGGCCGCCATTTTGGAGGATCACCACATAACCGTATTCTTACAGATATGCACAAGACACTTCCCCCCCCAAAAAAAAAGCTCCACATGTGTTTCAAAGTGGTCTAACTTGCATCTGGGAAGAACATGAATCGCTAGCTGAGCTGGGAACTACAGGATGTATCTCTATTCTCTATCGCAGGGAAAATCTTTGTCAGTATCATCCTGAGCAACGTATCACGCACATATGCGCGGAGCTACGGGCAGTGCATAAAACTCGGCGCGCAGATCCGTGTGATCGCGTCACTTCCTGTTTCGACACGTTGCACGCAGATATGCGTACCGAGTTTTAACTCGAAACAAAATCTCTCCACCAGTGGTCCAAGGGAGAAAAAAAAAAGCAACAACAAAAAAACTCATATGCTTCTACTCAGCAATCACCCATCTATCTTTAGGGTAACTTACCTTGATCTAAACCAGTTTTATATCCGGTAGAATCCACAAACGTTGAAAAGACGCACCCGACGCCAGTCATATTTTCTGCGAAGATGGCGGCGAAACGAACGAGATGGTTGGTTGTCGTCACTTGAAGAAGTGCTTCAAGAAGTTGTTCCGAGTGGTTCTTATGACAATCGAATTGATTCAGAAAATTAAAAAAATGAATACATGAAGACGACTTTCGTAAAGACTTTGTCGTTACAGATGAAAATGAAAATATCGAAGAAGGTGACGATAATGGCTCGTGTTGAAATTCTGTGATGAATGTGACAGTGTGTGCTTCTTGTCATTCTTTTGTTTTGTGCTCGTGTGTGAAGCTGATTTTTTTGTTTAATCAGTGTTCATGAGTGACTCTTTGAACGATTGAATTATTACATTATTTTGTGAAGTTGGTGTTTTTGATTGATATCGATACTTATTAGTTTTGACACCCTGTTGTGCACGTTTTGTGTAGAATACAAGTTTTGCTTTTTTCACATCGGGAGTCGTTATTTCTTAGCACGGTCAGTGAAACCGATGGAAAAGCCCCCCCCCCCCCCCCCCCCCCCCCCCCCGCCCCCACCAAAAAAAACCCAACAAAAAACAAACCCCAAAACAACCCCACCCCACCCCACAAAACAACAACAACAACAACAACAAAATCACACGAACACAACGGTATGATAGAACAAAGATTTTTCTTTGCAATGGTGCCATACATCATCATCATAATCATCAAAGAGTAGCTGGTGTGTCATGACCAAATAGAATAAAAACCTACAGTGAGGGCATTCAAGGGAGAGCTACGTCTGCCCCTGCCATGCATTGATATGTTATGATATGATATGACATGATATGATATGATATGATATGGGTACTTATATAGCGCTTATCCTCGGTCAGAGACCAAGCCCTGGGCACTTTGCAAGTTTAGGGTCATATGCACAACAGGCTGCCTACCTGGGTAGAGCCGACTGACGCTCATCATTTGTTTCCTGTGTCATTCAATCAGATTTCACACACACACACACACACACACACACACACACACACACACACACACACACACACACACACACACACTCAGTCAGACATGCAACATTTTACGTGTATGACCGTTTTGTTTATTTACCCCAGCGATGGAGGCAGCCATACTCCGTTTTCGGGGTGTGCATGCTGGGTATGTTCTTTTTTTTCCATAACCCACCGAATGCTGTCATGGATTGCAGGATCTTTAACGTGCGTATCAGATCTTTCTGCGTGCGTATACACACGAAGGGGATTCAGGCACCAGCAGGTCTGCACATATGGGAGATCGGAAAAAAATATCCACCCTTTACCCACCAGGCGCCATTACCGAGATTCGAACCCGGGACCCTCAGATTGAAAGTCCAACGCTTTTAACCACTCGGCTATTGCGCCCGCGTGCTTCAGACTCTTGGCTTCAAAGCCACATGCGTGTGCACAAATGATGCCCATAGTTGGCTGCACAATGTTCCGTCACATGTATGATAGTCAGTCGTGTTCGACTTTGACCATCAGAAAAAAGGAGGTAACTGCTGTCCGATCATCTGAGCAAGAATTTGATTATAGTGGAGAGTGTCTTGCCCAAGTGACATCTGCACTCTCTCGGCCAAGAGGGTTTTTAGGACAGTCGGCGTTGGGATGGTTCCCAAAGGCCAACTAGCACCCCACACCCCACTCCCCTCCAAAGGCTGCAACATTAAAAGCCAGTGCAGTTTTGCCTCCTAGTTTGAGAGTCATAGTCCTTGACAAAAGACTAAGCAGTAAAATGATTTCCCATTGAAATGGAGAAACCATCGACTATTGTTCGTTAAGAGACGACCACGATCATTCTGACTGCGTATTGTGAAGGACTGGTGTGAGCATACATGCGTTCCAAAGGCATGCTACGTTGTAATAATAACAACAGATGCAAGTATCAAAGAACACACACATAACAATAGATAAATAGAGAAACACATAAGTAAATAATAAGTGAATAAGTAGATAGCTAAAAGAAAGAAAGAAAGAATGAACGAATGAAGAATAAGTAAACAAATAAAAACATGATAGAGTACGAAACTTAATGAAACATATGTTAAAAAACAACAACAACAACAACCCCCCCCCCCCCAAAAAAAAAAAAAAAACCCAAAAAACAAACAAACCCACAACTCCCCCCCCAAAAAAAAAAAAAACCACAAAAAACCCCAAAAAACCACACACACTTCAATGAAATACACCCTCTCACTTTCACATACACCCACCAACATCCCCAATACACTTACAATTATTTGCTTCGAAAGAGAAACTGCGAAGGTAAGGAAAAGAACAGGGGAGAGAGCGAGAAGCATGAAAGAAAGAAAGAAAGACACAGTAGATGAGGCATGGGGGGTGGTTTGTGCATTAAAGGAAATGCACAGTTTCAGTAGCTCAAGGAGGCGTCACTGCGTTCGGACAAATCCATATACGCTACACCACATCTGCCAAGCAGATGCCTGACCAGCAGCGTAACCCAACGCGCTTAGTCAGGCCTTGAGAAAAAAAAAGAAAAAAAGAAAAAAGAAAAAAGGGTAAATAAATAATAGATAAGCGTACATAAATAAATAATTAATTAAATAAATAATAATTATAATATAAAAAAGGTAGTAGTAGTAGTAGTAGTAGTAGTAGTAGTAGTAGTAATAATAATAATAAATAGCACACAGAAGATCCAATAATGCACAATACCTGACGTAAAAAAGAATTAACCCTGTACATATGAATACTATAAAAAAAAAAAGATCCCTGTCATTCACAACAATGTTTCTATCAAAAAACTGACAGAAAATTCAGGAATTCTAATTTGAAATACATATATGTATTTCTATAATTAATTTCTTCGTCATCTTCTCCTTCTTGGGTTTTCTAGCTGGTGATAAATGGTAAAATATAGAGTTGATTCGTCACTATGTTTGTTATTTCACATATCAGTCCGTAGGATCATTAATTTGTTTTGATGACACTACAAAATGCAGAGCAGATTGATCTCAGAATGACCTCGGTGTCGTCTGGATACCTGTATGTGAAAAACAATCAGAGCGTTTCCGTAGAAAAATGTGATGAAAGAGGGGTACCAAACTTTAACGTTCCCCCGTATTTGTGTAAAGACATATACATGCCAGATACAAATGCACTTATGTTCAGACTAGAAAAACCACAGCACTGTATAGTATCAGTTGCGTTGTTTTCTAATTCCGTGTGCTACATCAAGATGGCTAACGATTTTTGGCTGTCAGAACATAAACCATTTGCCCGTTTGTATAACATCACAAAATTCACAATGGCAGCTTTTGTCGAACTTTGTACAGTCAATCCCCCTTGTTTCAGACTTTACTTCACATCGTTTGATGAGAACCAAATGCCGATTCAGTTACCGAACGGTCTTTGGAATTGCTCTGTGGAGCACTACGCCACGTTCCATGATTACCTGGCGTGTAACCTGAAGTCAGAGTGTGAAGATGGACGGGATGAAACAGGTCAGTGTCCCTACAGCAGTCCTCTGTGCCACGGGCTGCTAGCACTGTGTAACCGTTGCTACAAACTTGTTGAAGATTTGAGTAGCTTTGATAATAATAAAACCCAGTATGTTGATAGAGCTGACGAATATTGTAATTCACTAGGAAGTACCCTAAGTCTACCAAAATGTGTTCTACACTGGTATAAAACAATTCTCAACAGAACAAATATACATCGCTCGAGACTGGAATCGCTGTGGACTGGTCTGTCCACTGGTGATATATCATTGCCAAGTATGTATGTACACGCTATGATTCACAGAGATAGAACTGTCCTTCATAATTCTAACCCAAAAGTTGAAGTGTCTCATGTCTATATAAGCAGAAAGACCTGCTACAAAACGTTTGTGCTCGGGGCTATCGTGAGAGCAGACTGCTCAACGTCTTCATTTGTGAAAAGAAAGACAGGAGCAATTTGTGAATTCTCGGAAAACAAAACAGAGAATCTGTTTCACAAATTGAAGTTGATTTCTTTGACCAGGACGACCTTTCTGTTGACCACAGGGCAGCAAGATATAACACAGTGTCCTGAGGGTCACGTTACACATACATTTCTTCTGTGTGGTTCTGACCGGTATCGCGTGTGTGGTCAACAACTTTCATCTCTTTGTAAGTTTTCTGGTCAGTTGTCCTTCAGACAGGCTGCTGAGTCACCAGAACACCACCTATCGTTAATACCCACTTTCACATGCAGTGATGATGTCACAGTGTTATCATATACTCTGGTGTGTGACTTTATAAGTGACTGTTATGATGAGAGTGATGAATCCTTCTGTCGACATTCTCCGTGTGATAGGATGTTTAGATGTACCAATGGTCAGTGTCTGCCCTTTAATGAGATCTGCGATCATATATTTCACTGTCAGGATGAATCAGACGAAGAGGGTTGTTATAAACTGAGACTTATACCCCTGAAACCAAAATATGTACAGTCTCCTGCTCTCGTTCATTTTGATGGCATCAGAGTGTTTTCTCCCATCCCAATGAATACCAGTGAGTCCTGTCCTGACAGCCACTATCGTTGTCCTGGTGACATCGATAACTGCCTGCCTGTCTACACACGTTGCAATGGGATGTATGACTGTGTTGGCCATGAGGATGAGGAGGGGTGTGAACAACTGAAATGTCAAGGACTTTTTCGGTGCAGAGAGTCAAGGGTCTGTTTGATCAGCGACCACATGTGTGATGGCTGGCCTCACTGCCCAAGGAATGATGATGAATTATTGTGTAACATTACCTGCCCTGTGAACTGTTTGTGTCAAGGTCACTCATTTCTGTGTCCTCAGCCTTTCTCTGCAGCTGTCTTCCCTCAGGTGCGTTTCCTGAATGCTACAGGTTCAGGTATGACACTGACTGATGTGAGTAACAATACTCTCCTCATTGCTGTGGTGTTTGTACACTGTTCTATAACCAATATTCCTAAAACACACTTGGTAAATATGAAGTTCCTTGATTTAAGTAGCAACAAACTCAAATATCTCCACCTCACCTCTCTTCTTGGGTTACACAGTCTACAAGAGCTCTCCCTGTTCAACAATCCCCTTGCTTCACTCTATGGTAGTCTCTCACACGTTAACCAGCACAGTGCACTCAGAGTGCTGGATCTGTCCTACACCATGCTGACAGTGTTTGACTCGAAAGTCCTTTCACTGTTTCAACACATACAGAAACTGAATTTAACGTTCACTTCCATTCACTCGATCAGCCAAGCTGGGTTTCAGTTCACACCGCACTTAACTGAACTCCACTTGGATGGCAGCCCTGTTGAAAGCTTTCCACCTGACATATTTAAAGATCTGTACAAGCTGCGCTTTGTATCTGCACAGAACTACAAATTATGCTGCGCTGACATACTTCCCTATAACTTTGACGATTTTAAGTGCATTGCTCCAAAAGACGAGATTTCATCGTGTGAAGATCTGTTGCAGTCATGGACATACCGTGGGTTTCTGTGGCTGATGACATGTCTATCTCTGACCGGCAACATATTCTGTTGCTGTGCACGTCTGTTTATGAAGAACATGACGTCTTCTAGTGGTTACAGCGTGTTTGTCACCAGCCTCACCATGGCTGACTTTCTGATGGGTGTGTACATGACCATCATTGGAGTGGCTGACGAACGGTTCCGTGGACGATATCTCCACTATGATGAGACATGGAAAAACAGTGTGACCTGTAAGTCGGCTGGTTTTCTGTCTCTGTTGTCCAGTGAGGTGTCAGTGTTTATGATTTGGCTGATCACACTGGATCGTTTTGTTGTACTCCGTTTTCCTTTCAGCACCATGAGGTTTGAGAGAACATCAGCGGCAGTGGTTTGTCTGTTGACTTGGCTGATTGGTTGGTCACTTGCTTTCCTGCCGTTGCTTCCTGTTACATCACACTGGAGGTTTTTTAGCCAGACAGGTATCTGCATCCCGTTGCCAGTTACAAGACGACATTTCGAAGGTAAAATTTATTCTGTCAGCATTATAATCATACTGAATTTTATTATATTTCTATTCATCTCTGGTGGCCAGGCCTTCATCTACTGGTCAATACAGTCCAATGCTTTAAAAGCGAATTCTACCAAAGTGTCACGGGACATGACCATAGCTCGGCGGTTAATCACTGTTGCAGTCACAGATTTCGTGTGCTGGTTTCCCGTGGGTCTGTGCGGGATATTGGCATTGGCAGGTACTCCCATCCCTGGGGAAGTGAACGTGGCCCTGGCTATATTTGTTTTGCCTTTAAACTCCGCGATAAACCCTTTCGTGTATACGTTAAACACTTTGACTGAAAAGAGGAAAAAAGTTAGTAACAATCAATTTCTTAAATGGCTCGAATCCAATTCAGATCTGTTTGCTAATCAGCACACGAAATAAAGTCGCTTTTCGAACATTAAAAATGCTCTGCATATACATAGTACATATCTAAATGTATATGAAAACTGCACTGACACTGTTGACTAAGGTCGTAACAGCAATAATTATGCATCTAATTAATACTCTTATTATTCCTCTTCAGCTCCTCCTCCTTCTTCTTCTCTGAGTACCTCTTCTTCTTCTTCTTTTTAATTATTATTTGTTGAGAGGAAGTGGGTGAAACTGTCACATACAAGGCACTCTAATGCATAGAGAAACCCAGACAAACGTATGCACTGGCAGAATGTAAACAACAAATGAAGCATGAATGGGACTGTTCCTATCTCCTTTTTCTTTATGTTCCAATGTGTTGTTTTCCATTTGAATCTTTCGCTTTGTTATCATCAATATTATTGTTACCAGTGTCATTATTATTTATCATTACCATTATTTGTTGTTGTTTTTCCGACCAATGAAGAAGCCACGTGTAGAACTCTAAGAAAAAAGTATGAAAAAAAACCCTTAAAAAACCCCAGCGCTCCGTGATTTGCATACAACTGAGGTCACACACACACACACACACACACACACACACACAAAGAAAAAGAAAAAAAGTAGCTGTTCTCAGCTTTTAAGCTCGGATCTCGTATTGGTTTGCAGGTGTTGTTTGACCTATCTAATTAAGAGAGATATTTCGCTGTCGCGGGCTTTTTGCAACATGACCAAACAAACAGACAAATACCTATTACCTGACCACCCGCCACACGCACCCCTGCCCCCAAGTAGACACATCTCCCTGTCGTATGACAAAAAAAAAAAAAAAAAAAAAAATCCCCAAAGTAGATCCATTTTCAATAAGTCACATGATGAAACAAGTTCCGAAAAATAAACACGTCAATATGTCAAATGATAAAAAAAAGTTCCCAAAAGCAGACACACCTATGGGACACATTATAGAGAAAATTTTCCAAAAGTGGACACATCTACGTATATGTCACATGATAAAACAAATCCCCAAAAGTAGACACACCTATGTGACCATTTGCAGATATACTGACCTTGACACACAACCAACAGACCTGGAGGAATCTGTGAAACAGTTCTGTTATCTGGTGTCCTCAATGACTCTTCACACAGTCAGGGAGGAGGAAGAGGAGGAGGAGGAGAAGAAGAAAAAGAAGCAGAAGAAGGAGGAGGAGGAGGAGGAGGAGGAGGAGAAGAAGAAGAAGAAGAAGAAGGAGGAGGAGGAGGAGGAGGGAGGGAGGAGGAGGAGAAGAATGAGGAGAAGAATGAGGAGGAGGAGGAAGAGGAGGAGGAGGAGGAGGAGAAGAAGAAAAAGAAGCAGAAGAAGGAGGAGGAGGAGGAGGAGAAGAAGAAGAAGAAGAAGGAGGAGGAAGAGGAGGAGGAAGAGGAGGAGGAGGAGAAGAAAAAGAAGCAGAAGAAGAAGGAGGAGGAGAAGCAGAAGAAGAAGAAGAAGAAGAAGAAGAAGAAAAAGAAGAAGGAGGAGGAGGAGGGAGGAAGGAGGAGGAGGAGGAAGAGGAGGAGAAGAAGATAAAAAAAAAGAAGCAGAAGAAGAAGGAGGAGGAGAAGCAGAAGAAGAAGAAGAAGAAGAAGAAGAAAAAGAAGAAGGAGGAGGAGGAGGGAGGAAGGAGGAGGAGGAAGAGGAGGAGAAGAAGATAAAAAAAGAAGCAGAGGAAGAAGGAGAAGAAGAAGAAGAAGAAGAAGAAGAAGGAGGAGGAGGAGGAGGAGGAGGAGGAGGAGGAAGAGGAGGAGGGGGAGAAGAAGAAGGAGGAGAAGGATGAGGAAGAGGAGGAGGAGAAGAAGAAGGCGAAGAAGGAGGAGGGGGAGGAGGAGGAAGAGGAAGAGGGGGAGAAGAAGAAGGGGAGAAGAAGAAGAAGGAGGAGGAGGAGGAAGAAAAGGAGGAGGGGGAGAAGAAGAAGGAGGAGAAGGAGGAGGAAGAGGAAGACGGAGAGAAGAAGAAGAAGAAGAAGGAGGAGGGGGAGGAGGAAGAAGTGGAAGAGGGGGAGAAGAAGAAGGAGGAGGAGGGAGAGGAGGAGGGGGAGAAGAAGAAGAAGAAGAAGGAGGAGAAAAAGAAGACAGCTTTACACACTGATAGAGTCAGATATAGGATTTCTGCTCTAAAACCACGCCATCCACTTCATGGATTATATACAATCATTGTGCAGCTGCATTAAAAGTGATTTATACAAGTATTCTCAGTTTTGAATGTTTTACACAAAAGTCCAGATTAACTGCACACTTCAGATCTTGATTTTGTAAAGGTCACAACGAGACTGGTCGTTTGTGTTATATCTGAACTGACCACCACTTTCAGTCTTGCTGGGTGAGCCAGGAAAGGTCCATCATATGATCTCTCCATCTTCCTGTGCAAACTTTGGGCACGCAAAGGCATTAAAATGTTTCGTATAAATGCTACTGGATTTTGGATACCTTACACGCTTATCTTACTTCGTTGGTATGACACAACAACACACAGTGACCTTGCTTAACTCACTCAGTACGGCCAGTCCTCTCTTCTCCTCTACACAGACCCCTCGGATGTCCAGTGGGTGTCTGAATGACCCAACCTTTAGCTTCCGTCGTCAGAATTGTGGTATTCTTTGTCAACATTCACCTCTTCAGTATAAGAGCCTTCCGCTTGCAATATTTTGATGATGGTAACTGGGGTGAAACGCTGTTAATGTCGTCTCTTTCGCCGTTCGTATGGAGAGAGTTAAACAATCCTCCAAGGAACTGTTGAGGGGGCCGGGGGGTGGTGTGTGGGGGTTCGGTCGGGGGGGGGGGGGGGGGGGGGAGGGGGGGTGAGGAAGGGGAGACAGAAAAAAACCCGATGGACTGGCAACGTTGCTAGATGGACAGGAAAGCCATTCATTCGTATACACACAGTCTTTGTTACTCAATCGACAGACCTGGAGCAGTCTGATGACCATTTCTTCTATGTGGTACACCCAATGACTCTTCACAGAGTTAAATGAGGAGCAGAAGAAGAAGAAGGAGGAGAAGGAGGATGGGGAGAAGAAGAAGAAGAAGAAGAAGAAGAAGAAGGAGGAGGGGGAGGAGGGGAAGAAGAAGAAGAAGAAGAAGAAGAAGAAGAGAGGAGGAGGAGGAGGGGGAGGAGGGGAAGAAGAAGAAGAAGAAGAAGAAGAAGAAGAAGAAGAAGAAGAAGAAGAAGAAGAAGAAGGAGGAGGAGGAGGAGGAGGAGGAGGAGGAAGAAGACGACGAAGAAGAAAGCTTTACACACTGATAGAATCAGATACGGGATTTGTGCTCTAAACCCTCGCCATCCACTTCATGGAATATTCACAATCATTGTGCAAATGCATTAAAAGTGTTTTACATAAATGTTACCGTGTTTTGAACACTCAAGACTAACTACACACTTAAGATGGTTATTTTGCATTGGTCACCACTACAAGACTGGCCGCTGGTGTAATATGTGAACTGATCACCACTATCAGTCTTGCTGGGTGAACAAAGGAAGATCCGTCAAGTGCTTCGCTCCTCGTAAGAGAGACAAAGATTTTGTACAGCTTTGTTGTGCACGCATGAAAAAGAGCCTTGCTTTTCGGCCTGTACTATTTTGAGCCGTGTTGTATCTGTATTGCAGTATACAGAGCCTTCCTAAGTATCTGTGTTGTTCAGCCACGGCGTGTGCTTGTTCCTTCATGACAAAACCTTGCTATGCACTTTCAGAGCCTTACTGTGTACTTGACATGTAATTTCATGATGCAGCCTTCCTATGCACTTTCATGATACAGCCTTGCTATGTACTTCCATGATAAAGCCTTGCTTTGCATTTTCATGATACAGCATTACCATGTAATTTCATGACACAGCCCTGCTATGTACTTTCATGATGCAGATTTGCTATGTACTTTCCAAATAAGCCTTGCTATGTATTTCCATGATACAACCGTGCTATGTACTTTCATGAAACAGCCTTGCTATATACTTTCATGATAAACATTGCCATGTAATTTCATGACAGCCTTGCTATGTACTTTCATGATAGAGCCTTGCTATGTACTTCCATGATACAGCCTTACTAGTGTACTTTCATGATAAGCATTGCCATGTAATTTCATGACACAGTCTTGCAATGTACTTTCACGATAGAGCCTTGCCATGTACTTCCATGATACAGCCTTGTTATGTACTTTCAAGGGACAGCATTGCCATGTAATTTCATGGCACAGCCTTGCTATGTACTTTCATGACACAGTCTTGCTATGTACTTTTACGATAGAGCCTTGCTATGTACTTCCATGATACAGCCTTGCTACGTACTTTCATGATACAGCATTGCCATGTAATTTGTGACACAGCCTTGCTATGTACTTTCATGATACAGCCTTGCTATGTACTTTCATGATGCAGATTTGCTATGTACTTACATGATGCAGCCTTGCTATGTACATTCATGATACAGCATTACCATGTACTTCCATGACACAGTCTTGCTATGTACTTTCATGATTCAAATTTGCTATGCAATTTCATTAATAAGTCTTGCTATGTATTTTCATGATACAACCATGCCATGTATTTTCATGACACAGCCTTGCTATGTACTTTCATGATGCAGATTTGCTATGTACTTTCATAATGCAGTCTTGCTATGCACTTTTATGATACAGCATTGCCGTGTACTTTCATGACACAGCCTTGCTATGCACTTTATGGCCTTGCTATGCATTTTCATGATACAACCATGCTATGTACTTCCATGATGCAGATTTGCTGTGTACTTGCTATGTACTTTCATGATACAGCCCTGCTATGTATTTTCATGATACAGCCTTGCTATGTACCTTCGTAATTTCTTCAGCTGTTCCGCAAAACAGCTGAGTGGAGAGTCAACTCATCTGGGAAGAAGAAAAGGAACCTTCCTGTTGACAATAATCATGTGTATGTATGGCATATTCTTTCTTCCTTCCCTCCCTCCTTCATTCCTTCCTTCCATACCTTCTTTCTTTCTTTTTTCTTCCTCCTTTTTCTTTTTTCTTTCTTTCTTTCTTCCTTGCTTCCTTCTGTTCTGCCTTTCTTTCTTCCTTTCTTCCTCCTTTCTTTCTTTCTTCCTTCCTTTATTTCTCATTTTATTCATTCATTTATGTTTGTGTAGCTTTCCCTCCATATTGGCGACCTTTCCATGTCTAACATTGGTTCCAGCAATGAGGGACTGTCTGCAGGAGATGATGAAAGGCAAGTCTTGTAAGTCGACAACAAGCACTGCTCTTAAAAATAGGTAGATAGTGCATGCCTTCTTTGAGCTTCAGTTTCAGTTTCAGTAGCTCAAGGAGGCGTCACTGCGTTCGGACAAATCCATATACGCTACACCACATCTGCCAAGCAGATGCCTGACCAGCAGCGTAACCCAACGCGCTTAGTCAGGCCTTGAAAAAAAAGAAAAGAAAAAAAGGGTGGATAAATAATAGATAAATACATAAAAAAACTACTACCACTACTAATAATATGTATAAGGCGCAAAAACGTGATGAAGTCAACTATAAGCGCACATAAATAAATGAATAAATAATAATTATAATAAAAAAAAGTAGTAGTAGTAATAATAATAGTAGTAGTAGTAGTAGTAGTAATAATAATAATAATAATAATAAGTAAATAAATAAATAAACAAGACAACAATGATGATAAATAAGCAAATAAATGTAAAACATGGAGACACACATTCACACATACACCCACATATGCATAACAGATATGCACCAAACATGCAGTTTCACAGATATGAAAGCACAGTCAAATACGCATAAACGTACATGAGCCCCAACACACACACACACACACACACACACACACACACACACACACATTACCCTGCACCTCCTCTACCCCCCTCCTCCACACTTCTTTGAGCCCCTTTGCTAACTGAAGTTAAGCTAACCATCCTGTGTGTGCCTCCAAAGCAGGTTTGCACCATGCGCCACTGCACTGTTTTCCTGTAGTAACTTTGGTAAATAAACCATTGACATATATCAATAAAGACACAACATTTGGCATGTCGTGGGAGCAAGCATAACACGATTTCATCGAAGATACACGGTTACAGTTCAGAGACTACCACCAATCAGCAGACGACTTCTCAACTGACTGACAGCCGGATACGAGTGTCAATATGGCGTCCAGTTGGCTTCAGCTTTCCAGGCCAATGAGCTATCCAACTATTCTTAGAGCAGTGGACAACAAGCCAACGAATGGAGCCGTTGAAACGTTCAGAGGTCATATGCGTTTGTCTGTTGCAGGTATGACGAGGTTTTTGCCAACTGTATGTTCTGTTTCATTTTCTCCCACGATGTCTGTGATAACAAAGCCATGGCAAAACAGATAGAGGTAATTTGTGTTGCTGCTACCATCACACATTAAATTTTTTTTAGTGCATCATAACCAGTGCAGGATAAACACAGGATACCTTCGCCTTCAAAGTTCTGAAGAAAAAAAAGACTTCCACAGCATTTCTGTTTTGTGGGGATTTTGGTGGGTTTTTTTTCTTTAGCTTTGTTGTGTGTGTGTGTGTGTGTGTGTGTGTGTGTGTGCATTGTTGTGGGTGGTTCTGTAGTGAGAATCTGCATTGTGTTGCTGTTGATTGCCTTCAGACAATGTATCTGTTGCTTAGGGCTTTTTTTTTATGTTCCAAATGGAAACAAAGACAAATTATCTTGGAGATGTGTGACCACTGGACGTGTCTGGGTGCTGGAGAAAACTCATTGCTACATAAGCCTGGGTGAAACTTATGGAGATCCTGGGTTGCCCAGAAGTTAGAATCCCCCTCTCGGCCTCACCGATGTGGTCCGAAGGAACGCAAAGCGACACATTCGGCACCAGTCTGGCTGCAGGAGCTGCCGGAAAAAGAAGTCAATGCCATGTCCAACCGTCTTAGGGGCTCCAACTGAATTTAGAAAAAAAGAAAAGAAAAGAAAAAAAAGATTTAAAAGAAAAGTTAACAAGAGGCCTTCAAGACTCACTTGTGATACACTTAAACAAATCTAATCGTTAAAATGTGTTCTGTAATTGTTATTATAAAGCTTCGGGTTAAAAAAGAAAAGAAAAAAAAAGTTCTGAAGGTAGATTCGAACCCTGCGTGTTCGGGTGAGAAGAAACTGTCTTTCTCAATACACTATCATGGCTCTTTAACTGACGTTAACAAATTTAACACTTGAACATGCTTTTTTAAGGGAGATAAATCGATTGCGGTATTCGCAATGAGAACGGTGTTTAATTCATATTATTCTGGTGTATCTTGGGCATTCAAAAATTCTTAAAGGGCAATTAAAAATTCTTTTTAAGTCCGCGGTAAAGGAGACGTGGCTATCGCCGCAACCACACTGCAACATTTAGCCGTTTTCTCTGGATCTAGATAGATGTACAAGTTTAGTTACATCCGCCGGGAATGTACGACACGGTCGATTCAATTGCTCTTTTATGTTCATTCTAGTTTTATAGTTTTTAAGTTGATATGAAAATTGAGTATTTTGTTAAACTAATAACATGTAGAGCCAAGTACAAATACTTCTAAACGTCGTATGAAGTGAAAAGGACTTAATTTTGAGAAAAGTCAAGACTGGAAATTTTTACGTTTCATCAAGGGTATTAACTCTCACGGTTTATTATTTTTGACTGTGAATTCCAACTGATTCTGTGGATATTTTTATGGCAGTTTGGGGCATAATCCAGTAAGTGATGAGGCGTTTACAAATCTTTCTCTGAATAAATATTTAATGGCATCCTTCTCCAACTTTCCATCACATGTTATCGTGTACTGTCGATTTAATATAGGATTGAACGGACAGGTCAACAACTTGAAACAAAATAGCGTCCTTCGCGTTCGCGAAGAATATGAGCACGCGCTTTGAATATGTATAAATATGTGTACGCGGTTGATTTTTGCCCATGACCTTCAGGGCTCAGCCAATAGATCTATAAAGTCCACTCGTAGTATTGATTTTAGTATTTTCCGAAAAAGACCACTTGGGCGAATGAACATAGTGAAAGCCCTGTACACTGAGAGTAAAACACATAAGCTTTTTATGTATTGAGTATAATTTCAAAATGTAATGTTTAAGATGAGAAAGATCAGTTTAAAGCAAATTAACCCCCCCTAGCATTAATTGCAGATTAATTTTCCCTTTTTTACTATCTGCACCAATGACATGCACCAGAAATATAACTTACATGCTTAGCAAAAGAAGTTCCTGTTTGAACAAAAAATGATAAAAATGGCCGCTCTTGTCGCTGTGTCAGAATATCAGTTCAAAGTGCCAAGTTTATATATATATATATAATATACATATGTAACAGTAAATTCAGTTTGCATATAATTTGGCTTCTTTTTGAATTTTTTTGTGCCCATCCCAGAGGTGCAATATTATTTTAAACAAGATGACTGGAAAAAACTGAATTTTTCCAATTTTTATGCCAAATTTGGTTTCAACTGACAAAGTATTTGCAGAGAAAATGTCAATGTTAAAGTTTACCACGGACACAGAGACACACACAAACACACACATAGACACAGACATCCGAACACCGGGTTAAAACATAGACTCACTTTGTTTACACAAGTGAGTCAAAAACTGAATAAAAACAAGTAAAAAAAAGAAAGAACAGTCATCCATAATTCCATTCAGTCATGTCATCAATCTAAGCCGATACTTAAATCACAACAAAACAGTTACTGTTTTCCAAACCATGGATCTTGCTCAGACTTTGAATTTTGTCAAACTGAAGATCATCACAGCATTTTGACAAATGTCGAAACAGGATAGTTTGTGCATTCACACAAAAACAAGACAGAGATAAACGGTTATCAGACACAGTTGAACTCTTTTAGCAGCACGATTGGTTTTATGTCTGTTGGACATCAACATGCAAAACCTGATGATAACCCATCATTTATATTTGTGTGAGTCTGACCAGAATAAAGTGTGTGGTAATGAACACACGTCATGCACTTTTCCTGGTCAGTTGTCAAACATCAGTAAGTCTGATTCTTTGTTTTTCGGTAAACAAAGATGTGTGTTTTCTGTAAACATATCTCTTGTGTGTGAAAATTATTTCATACTGGTACGGTACACTCTGGCGTAAGTGTGACATCATCAATGTAAGATAAGATAAGATAAGAATAACTTTATTATCTCCAACTGGAGAAATTTGGTCAGGTGCATTATCACAACATAGACAAGTAAACAACATAGGGACCATAACTGTAAAAGCCAACAGCCCCTACAAATATTACGAAGATACAAATGTAAAACATATCACATACATCGTTTCATACATACATCCACACACTGCAGGTAATAACTAGTATTCTTAATGTAAAAACAGAAAGAATTAAGAAACATTATTTGAATATAATTATAAACATAGCCTACTGTACTGCACATTGATTATAATAGACAGATAAGATAAGAATAAAGATGAATTGCGGAAAACCACAAGGTGAACAAACATTTTGGGAACACCCTGTTTTCTGTGAACGTGTCATTGTGTGATTTCTGTAAACCATACCTTTCTGTGTGAAAATTATGTCATGATGATACGCTACACTCTAGCGCCTGAAAACACAAAACACGGTGTGACAAACTGAGCAGATATTTTAATTGTAGTGTTTTTAGGTAATGTTTACACTAATTACAGCACAAGTTATACTTGTAACACAACACACAGGCGAAATGACTGCTGTGTTTGTGTCGTTCTTTCAGCACAAAGTGTAAGATCTTCAGTTTAACGTCTATTCACGAGAAGTGTTATTAGACTGAAAAAAAAGAGAGGTTGTGGGTGAAAGAGCGGGAATGCTTGTGAATATCAGTGTAGGAAAGCAATAATGATAATGATAATAAGTATTTATATAGCGCTGAATCTTGTGCAGAGACAAATCAAAGCGCTTTCACACCAGTCATTCACACGCGCGCATAACACTTAACTCGAGAAACGTGTGGGAATAAGATACAGGAAAAACGCAGCAGATAGCAATCAGTTTGTCACCAGCCGCTTTGTTATTTCTTCTTTTGTGGATTCTTTTACATACACGTATGCAGTTTCAGTTTCAAGAAAGTGTCATGCACCTATATAATGCAGATTGATCCCTGGTTTACACCACAACTGTTTTATTGTTGTTTTCTTTTTGTGCGTGCTTTTTTTGTTTTTAAAGTGTATTTGAAACGCAACGCACAATATAGTCGTCGCTGGTGAAGGGTTTCTGATATGTCACAAGTCTTGGGGGTCTTACTCTTTAGGACTCCTTCACCATTATTCTACTTTAACTCTCTCCATACGAACGGCGAAAGAGACGACGTTAACAGCGTTTCACCCCAATTACCACCATCAAAATATTGCATGCGGAAGGCTCTTATACTGAAGAGGTGAATGTTGACAAAGAATACCACAATTCTGACGACGGAAGCTAAAGGTTGGGTCATTGAGACACCCACTGGACATCCGAGGGGTCTGTGTAGAGGAGAAGAGAGGACTGGCCGTACTGAGTGAGTTAAAGGGGGTCCACAGACTACCTTCACAGAGTCACTCTAAGTCTATTGCTTATTAATCATCATTGGGTTTTTTTTTCTTTTCTTTTTTGTGTGCTTAGAGTTGACTTCATCAAGATTTTGCGCCTTATGATTATTATTATCATTAGTATTTTTTATGTATTTATCTAATATTTTTTTTATTCATTTAATTAATTAATTATTATTTTTTGTTTATTTTATTTTATTTTATTTATCTATGTATTTTCTCAATGTCTGGCTATTATTATTATTACTACTACTACTACTACCTTTTTTATATTATAATTATTATTTATTTATCTAATTATTTATTTATGTACGCATATCTATTATTTATTTACCTTTTTTTTCTTTTTTCTTTTTTTCTCAAGGCCTGACTAAGCGCGTTGGGTTACGCTGCTGGTCAGGCATCTGCTTGGCAGATGTGGTGTAGCGTATATGGATTTGACCGAACGCAGTGACGCCTCCTTGAGCTACTGATACTGATACTGATAATGCTGCACATTCTGATCAAGCAGATCTGCATTGGAGTAGCACTCATACAATGCCATTACGACAGGCTTACATTTAAGTCATGACCGTCAAGGGTCCTAATAATATATAATAATATAATTTTTCACTGTAGCTTGATGAAGCCTTTTGTACACGAAAGTGTGTCTTCACAAGTGACTGAGAACGTTGATATTTTTGACTTTTTGCATTCATTATCAGTTGTTTCGCTTGTCAGTTTAACGACTTCTCTCTTACGAAGTCCTTTAAGTAATTTCCTGTAACTGTATTTAGAGGGGTTTTTGTTGTTGTTGTTGTTTGTTTTGTTTTTCTTCCAAATTTCACCCACATTTTTACCCTCATTTGCCCAGTTTCCCCCAACCCTCCATTCATCCACATCTCCCACCCCTTCTAACCGATAATACTCAGATGTATTCATAAATACTTTGACAAAATGTTTTCAATCACCGATATGTGTGACGGGACATTAAACAAAAATTCCTTCCTTCCTTCCTTCCTTCCTAAACTCAACGCAAATTGAGACGCGTGAGTCTTCGTAACAGCAATGAAGAGAAAAGAATTATTTAGTGGAAGGGGGCACTTGCAGTTTGGAAATGGAAACACTACTGCTTCATAGCAGACGATTCTAGTATCAAACTTAAGAATCCCATACAGGATTTTAACTCTTGTATTACTGTATTGCATCCGCAATGAAATCGGGCCCTATACTGACCTTCAAAACACTCGCCAAACAACGAAAACTGAAGTGGTTTGGTCATGTCACACGCTCCTCTGGTCTTGCTAAAACAATCTTACAAGGCACAGTGAGGGGAGGAAGAAGAAGAAGAGGCAGACAAAGGAAGAGATGGGAGGACAACATTCGAGAGTGGACAGGTATGGAGCTGAGAGACACCCTGAGAGCGGCCGAGAGACGCGAGGACTGGAGAAAGGTGGTTGACAAAGCTTCGAAGGCGCCCCAAAGGATTCGGAATCTGAGGGATCGGTGACGGTGACGGATTACTGTATTGTTGTGTTTCTCTTTTTTGTGTGTTGTTGTTATCACAACAGATTTCTCTGTGTGGAATTCGGGCTGCTCTCCCCAAGGAAAACGCGTCGCTACACTGAGAGCGCCACCCATTTTGAGTGTGTGTGTGTGTGTGTGTGTGTGTGTGTGTGTGTGTGTGTGTGTGTGTGTGTGTGTGTGTGTGTGTGTGTGTGTGTGTGTGTGTGTGTATGTTTTTTTTTTCCTGCCAGTAGTTTTTTTTTTTAATGTTTTCCCATCGAAGTGGATTTTTCTACAGAATTTTGCCAGGGACAACCCTTTTGTTGCCGTGGGTTGTTTTACGTGCGCTAAGTGCGTGATGCACACGGGACCTCGGTTTATCGTCTCATACGAACGTGATCATCACAGATTTTTTTTTTTTGAACACTATTGAGGCCAACTCGATAAACATGCAGTGTAACTTTCCATTTTCAAGTCAATGGAGACGTGTGTAAAATTCATTTTATTACAAATGAAACATTTTGTCACAGCAGACTTCTCCATGTGAAATTTACTGTTTCTCTCCCCAGGGGGTATGCGTCGTCGGTACAGTGCTATGCCAACCGTTTTCTTTC
>NC_134885.1:30103215-30108215 GCF_041734735.1 Babylonia areolata
TAGTTCTTGTTGACAGTAGTATAGTTCTTGTTGACAGCGGTACAGTTCTTGTTGGCAGTGGTATAGTTCTTGTTGACAGCGGTACAGCTCTTGTTGACAGTGGTATTGTTCTTGTTGACAGCGGTACAGCTCTTGTTGACTGTGGTGTAGTTCTTGTTGGCAGCGGTACAGTTCTTGTTGACAGTGGTATAGTTCTTGTTGACAGCGGTATAGTTCTTGTTGGCAGTTGGCAGTGGTATAGTTCTCCTTGACAGTGGTATAGTTCTTGTTGGCAGCGGTATAGTTCTTCTTGGCAGTGGTGCAGTTCTCCTTGACAGTGGTATAGTTCTCGTTGCCAGTGGTGTAGTTGTTGTTGACAGTGTTGTTGGTTCTCAGCATGGCAGCTGCCTACAAGCCGGACTCGGACGCTGTCCACGTGCTGCTGGACAAACCGGACGTCAGCTCGGACGCGATCGGTGCTGGCGACGATGCCATAAGTCCGAGTCTGTGGCCGGAGAAGAAGAAGAAGGAGGTGGAGGAGGAGAAGGAGGAGGTGGTGGGTAAGAAGAAGAAGGAGGAGGAGCGAGAGAAGTGGGCCAGTCAGCGGGAATACTTGTTGTCCATCGTGGGCTACTGTGTAGGCATTGGCAACGTGTTCCGCTTTCCGTACGTCTGTAACCGGAATGGCGGGGGTAAGTCTCTGTCTCTCTCTGTGTCTCTCTGTGTCTCTGTCTGTCTGTCTCTCCTCTCTCTCTCTCTCTCTCTCTCTTCCCCCTCTCTCTCTGCCTCTCTCTTTCCCTCTCTGTCTCTCTCTGTGTCTCTCTATCTCTCTCTTTCTGTCTCTCTCTCTCTTTCTGTCTGTTTCTCTCTTTCTCTCTCTTTCTGTCTCTGTCTCTCTCTTTCTGTCTGTCTGTCTGTCTGTCTCTGTCTGTCTGTCTGTCTCTCTGTCTCTCTCTCTCTCTCCAAATTGGCCCTTACTTTGCATTGTTTTCTCTCTTTCTTCTTCATCTTGATGTTTTCCCTAGAAGGCCTTGTGTAAACAAGCATACAATGTTTATTCCTTTAGCCTCTTCCATTAAATCTTTGTTCGTTCGTTCGTTCTTTCTTTCTTTCTTCCTTTCTTTCCTTCTTCCTTTCTTTTTTTATTCCTTTCTTTCTTTCTTTCACCCTTTCATTCTTTTTCTTCTCATTTCTTCCTTCCTTTCTTTCTTTCTTCTATTCTTTCTTTCTTTCTTTCTTTCAGTATCTTCTTCTCCTTCTTCACTCATGGGATACGACTCGTACGGTCACTTGTATAAATGAGTTGACTTTTACGTGCTTGAACGTATTTACCCCCGCCATGTAGGTAGCCATACTCCATTTTCAGTGAGTGTGGGGGTGTTTTCCAGGGTATCGTCTTGTTTCCACAACCCACTGAACGCTGAAGTGGACTGCAGAATCGTTAACGCGCATATTTGATTTCCTGCATGCATATACACATGAAGGGGGTTCAGGCACTAGCAGGTCTGCGCATATGTTGATCCCGGAGATCGGGAAAACCTCCACCAGGCGACATTACCAGGATTCGAACCTGGGACCCTCGGATTGAAAGTCTAATGCTTTAACCACTTGGCTGTTGCACCCGTCCTTCCCTCTGCATGTATGGTGATTTCCTCTGGTCCAGGGGCCTTTCTTCTGCCCTTCATCGTGTGCCTGTTGATGATCGGAACGCCCATGTTTTTTCTGGAGACGGCTCTGGGACAGTTCAGGGGAAAAAGTCCTCAACACGTCTGGAGTATATGTCCCCTTTTTAAAGGTAAACCATGTTCGTGTGTGTGTGTGTGTGTGTGTGTGTGTGTGTGTGTGTGTGTGTGTGTGTGTGTGTGTGTGTGTGTGTGTGTGTGTGTGTGTTGGTTGGTTGGTCATTAATTGAACGTCTCTTCACTAAGGTAGTTATAGACGAAAAAAGTATGTGTGCAGTGCTTGTGCCTATGTGTATAGGAACATGTTCGCTCTGTGTACAGTTACAAATGTGACAAGAAATAGAAATTTAGACAAGAGAAGAAAATTTGGGGGTTGGGGTGGAAACAAACCAAGGAATCTAATAAATTAACATTAAAACCAACATACTAGTTAAGACAGTTAAGAGTCAAATGTCAGAATGCTTACATGTAATTAGCTGTTGGACAATTAGATAAACTGACCAAAAAACTTCGTAAGTTAATGATAAAGAGTATGATATATTTGTAACTGAGTTGTTGGAAAGTATACGAATGAACTCTTTTAACTTAACGCGAAAGAGAATGTGCGAATTTGTTATTTTTATCTACATTTATGCATACAATATTCCTGATTGGTTATATTTTGTTTTGAAGGCATCAGTTTTCCATCTGTACACCTTACTGAACTAAACTGAATGTTGACTATGTTAATGTCAAATTTTGTGTGGTTATTTTTATTATTATTATTTTTAAAGGTTTTGTTTGAATACATCCCAAGCAAAATTGTCAAGAAAAGTAACATATTCTTTTAGAGACAGAGGAAGTTGTACGTTATTTAGATCTGATGTGTTCCTTGCTTCCATATTGGCAGCAATGTCAACCTTATCATTGTAATGAATAGAACAAAGAGATAGCATCCAGAAGAAAATTATCTTTGTGCTTAAAAAAAAAAAAAAAAAAAGAAAAAAAAAGGTGAAATAAAAATTAATGGCCTGTTTCTTGAGAATTTCTGATCGTGTTTGCAATTTTAAAAACCAAGAGCTTGAAGCACTGTGTTTGAATCAACGCTAAACAGAATCTGCAGTTGGCCTATTATCCGGGGAAAGCTTACCAGGTCATTTAAAGGCATCAGGACTGAAAAAAAAAAAAAGTTGAGCAGTAAAATTTCTTTTGTTTGAGCCACTGTTGAATGGTTTTCTCTATTCTTAAATCTGGTTATTATATAGGCCAAGCCTGCTTTAATTTTGAATAACGAACCATCTTTATATATTTTCAAATTATTTTGGGTAATTATTTACGATGTGGTATTTAACAATTTAACATGATCTGCGACCTGTGTATTGCGCAAGCCTTATAATCAGTTATTATGGGGACAAGGGAGGTATAGTGATGGGTGATGATGATGTTGATGATGATGATGATGATGATGATGATATGGATACCTATATAGCGCCTCTCCTTGGTCAAAGACCAAGCTCTAAGCTCTTTGCAAACACGGGAGTTATTTGCACAACAGGCTGCCTACCTGGGTAGAGCCGATTGACTGCTGCCATTGGGCGCTCATCATTCATTCGTTTCTTGCGTCAGTCTAACATGTTCCGATCACACATACACACATACACACGCGCGCGCGCACGCACACACACACGCACGCACGCACACACACACACACACGCGTGCGCGCACACACACACACTCGCACACGCACGCGAACACACACACACACAAACATACGCACGCACACACACACACACACACACACTCGCGCACACACACACACACACGCACACGCACACGCACACACACACACACACACTCACGCGCGCGCGTAACCTTTTACTGTACATTAGAGTTGTTGTAATTTTTTTTCTTGTTTCTTTATTCATTATCCCTGCCATGAGGGGGAAAAATGATAGTGACTTTTTAGCTTTGTACTGTGCAGGGAAAGGTGTTTTTATTTCCTCTGCCATGAAGGCAAAAAAAAAAAAAAGAAAAAAAAAGAGAAAAAAAAAGGTGACTTTGAGCCTTGCATACCCATACCTACCGTGCAGGGATAGGTCTGAGCACCCTGGCTCTGGCGGTCATCGGCTTCTGGTACTTCAACATCATCCTGGCCTGGTCCCTGTACTACCTGGTGTCGTCCTTCCAGTCCACCCTGCCTTGGACCCGCTGTGACCAGTGGTGGAACACCCCCAACTGCCGCACCTTCGCCCACTCCGGCAGCAGCTCCGGCAACGCCACCGGGGACGGGGTGACGTCAGAGAACGACAACGCTACGTCATTCAACGACGCGATGACGTCACCGAGCCTCAGCGCCGGAAACTACGTGACGTCATCACCGCCTGACGTGACGTCACTGGGGGTCGTTGGGTTGTTTGAGAAGTCTTTGTCGACCGGGGACGTGGTCGCTTTCAATGGTGGGTGGTGCGCACTTTCAAACTCTCTGGGTGAAATCATTTCGAATGCTGAAAACCGCAAAGTGAACAGATGCCTGTGATCATCATATGTGTGTGTGTGTGTGTGTGTGTGTGTGTGTGTGTGTGTGTGTGTGTGTGTGTGAGAGTGATTGAGTGTGTGTGTGTGTGTGTGTGTGAGTGTGTGTGTGTGTGTGTGTGTGTGTGTGTGTGTGTGTGACCTGTGTGTGTGTGTGTGTGTGTGTGTGAGAGTGATTGAGTGTGTGTGTGTGTGTGTGTGTGTGTGTGTGTGTGTGTGTGTGTGATCATGTGTGTGTGTGTGTGTGTGTGTGTGAGTGTGTGTGTGTGTGTGTGTGTGTGTGTGTGTGTGTGTGTGTGTGATCATGTGTGTGTGTGTGTGTGTGTGTGTGTGTGTGTGTGTGTGTGTGTGTGTGTGTGTGTGTGTGTGTGTGTGTGTGTGTGTGTGTGTGTGTGTGTGTGTGTGTGTGTGTGTGTGTGTGTGTGTGTGAATGTGAGTGTATGCGTGTGTGTCTGTGTTTTATTCAAATTCATTTACTTATTAGTTTACCTGTTCATTATTTATTTGTCATTGTTTTTCATATTTTTCCCCCATGTATTTCGGTTTATTTCTTCATCTATTTGCTCACTTCTTTTTATCTTATTTGCATTTTTAGTTATTTATTTCATTAATTCAAAAATCATTAATTTGACTTATTTTTCTTTTATCCCTCAAGGTCTGTCTCAGCGTGTTGGGTCACGCTGCTGGTCAGGCATCTGTCCAGCAGATGTTGTGTAACGTATATTAGTTTGTCCGAACGTTGTAACGCCTCCTTAAGAAGTAGGTATATCTAAACTGGACTCGACGAGCGCAACAGCCGAGTGGTTAAAGCGTTGGACTTTCAATCAG
>NC_134885.1:30113215-30115715 GCF_041734735.1 Babylonia areolata
TGATGATGATGACGATGAAGATGATGAGACGCTGACGACGACGCTGACTGTGTCCCAGGCACAACGTGCTGCAGATCTCCGGGGGTCTGTACGAGACAGGGGAGGTGGTGTGGTACCTGGCTGTGGCGCAGACTGTGGTCGTCCTCCTCATGTTCCTGGCGCTCTTCAAGGGCATCAAGACCTCGGGCAAGGTGACGTCACTGTTATCATCTTCGTCATCATCGTCATCATCACCACCACCACCACCACCACCATCATCTTCATCTTCATCATCATCTTCTTCATCTTCCTGGCACCCTTCAAGACGAGGTGACGTCATTGTTGCCATCATCATCATCATCATCATCATCATGTCGTCATCACCTCCCTGGCTCTTTTCAAGTTCTTCAAGAACTCGCGCAAGGTGACGTCACTGTTATCATCATCATCATCATCATCTCCCTGGCGTTCTTAAAGGACATCAATACCTCGGCCGAGGTGACGTCACTGTTGTCGTCATCAATAACATCATCATCACCACCACCACCACTACCACCATCACAACCGTCACCATCATCATCATCATCGTCCTCCTTATCGTCCTCATTCTCATCCTCTTCTTCTTCTTCTTCTTTCAGGCGCTCTTCAAAACATCAAAACTTCGGGAAAGGTGATATAACTGATATCATCATTTATCATCACCATCATCACTGTTGTCGTCGTCGCCATTCAAATTTGCACTGATCTTTGTTCATCTGTGATCCTGTATGTATTCTTTCTTGTTTTTCAGTTTGTGACTATCTCTCTTTTTCAGTTAGCGCAGCCTCTTCTTTTCCTTTGTTTTGAACTAGAAAATGTTTGCGCTAAATTTATGTGTCCAGGTATACCCCATGTAAGTGTGTTTCATGCAGACTTCAGTGGAAAAGCTAGTACATGATGCGTTAAATTTCGGTGTCCGCATATACCCAATGTCAATGTGTTACATACAGACTTCAATGGTAAAGCAATTACGTGTGAAATGACATAAATATCATAATGCGCTAAATTTCGGTGTCCAGATATACCCCATGTGAATGTATCACATACAGACTTCAATGGGAAAGCAACTGCGTGTGAGTGATGACATAGATATCATAATTGTGAGTCACAAGCTACGACGACAGATACAAAGGTGACTGTGACGACGCCATGACGAAGACGAAAACGATGATGGTGACGATATGATAACGACAACGATGATATTGAACGAGTGTGTCGATAACAAATAAGCCGATAACAAATCCGACGACGACGACCGCGACGAACGACGACGACCACGACCAAGAAGAAGAAGAAGAAAAAGAAGAGGAAGAGGAGGAGGGGGAGGAGGATAAGAAATGTGATGGTGATGGTTTTTAGTAATGGCACAGGTGATAACTATCCAGCCCCACGCACTCTGTGATTTGACTGGACTCTCGATGAGGATCAAGACGATGCTCGTGATGACATACATCGACAGAGGAGAAAATAGTAAAGACGATGGCCACCATACTGACGAGTGAAAACGAAAATGAATACGATAGTGATAGCACTGTTTAGTATGAAGAAGAAGATAATGATGATGACGACGATATTGACGATGATGATGACAGTGATGATTATAATAAAGTTGAAGACGACGAGGATGTTGAGGACGAAGATGACAACGCTGATGATGCTGATGATTACAATGAAGATGATGATAATGATAACGATGATGATGCTGACGTTGATGATGATGATGATGATGATGATGATGACGATGAATACAATAATGATGATGACGCTCAATGTTTACAATGAAGAAGAAGATGATGACGACGACAATGACGATGAAAATGATGATACCGCAGGTGGTGTACGTCACGGCCACAGCACCTTTCGTCTTGCTGACGGTGTTGCTGATCCGCAGCGCCACCTTGCCGGGAGCAGGGGAGGGAATTCTCTTCTACATCACGCCTGACTTCCAGAAACTGGTCGACTATAATGTAAATATCCACCTGTCAGGAGTGGTTTGTACTTTGATTTCATTCAGAAACAAATTTGCACCGTTGGTGAGCAATAGATTGAAAGAAGAAGAAGAAGGAGGAGGAGGGGGAGGAGGAAGAGGAGGAGGGGAAGGAGGAGGAGGAGGAGAAGAATAAGGAGGAGGAGGAGGAGGTGGAGGAAGAGCAGAAGAAGAAGAAGGAGGAGGAGGAGCAGAAGAAGGAGGAGGAGGTGGAGGAGCAGAAGAAGAAGAAGGAGGAGGAGGAGCAGAAGAAGAAGAAAGGAGGGGGGAGGAGGAGGAGAAGAAAGGAGGGGGGAGGAGAAGAAGAAGAAAGGAGGGGGGAGGAGGAGGAGGAGGGGAAGGAGGAGGAGGAGAAGAAGGACGAGGATGAAGAGGAGGAGAAGAAGAAGAAGGAGGAGGAGGTGGAGGAGGAGAAGAAGAAGAAGAAGGAGGAGGAGGAGAAGAAGAAGGAGGAGCAGCAGAAGAAGAAGGAGGAGGAGGAGGAGAAGAAGAAGA
>NC_134885.1:30118215-30140715 GCF_041734735.1 Babylonia areolata
CACCCACAAAGACGCAGTTGTGAACTGCATGAAATTCGAGAGTCTGGATCAAATGTTCCTGTAAAAAGCCTTCATGATCACCTTTGTTGAACTTTGTGAAGGAAGTGACGGAGATTAAAACGTCTCACAATCACAAGCAGGGTTCCGTTATCATCAGCTGTATGTTGAAAGAAGCAGAAGACAAGTTGAAGACGGAGGAGACAGAAGCTGCAGTCTGTGAAATGGGAATAACCATTCGGCATTGATTTTCTTTTCATCCGGTCGTCTCTCATTCGCCAGTCTATGTAACTGACTGGTTAGAGTTAATAATGATTTAATTTCTATAGCACCTTTCAATGTAAAACACGCTCAATTGCGCTGTACATTGTAAATACCGACGTTTAACTCACTCAGTACGGCCAGTCCTCTCTTCTCCTCTACACAGACCCCTCGGATGTCCAGTGGGTGTCTGAACGACCCAACCTTTAGCTTCCGTCGTCAGAATTGTGGTATTCTCTATCAACATTCACCTCTTCAGTATCAGAGCCTTCCGCTTGCAATATTTGGTGATGGTAATTGGGATGAAACGCTGTTAACGTCGTCCCTTTCGCCGTTCGTATCGAGAGAGCTAAAACATGCATTCAACACTAGTCACTGGGGTGGCTGCTACTCATCTGCGTGTTTCTAAAGCCTAATACTTATCGTGATATGATCTGCAAGGACTTGTGATGATCTGTTCAGCAGGGACTCTCTCGGGAGTTGTTTCAATGTCCAGCAACGAACACGGAGACAATTTGTTTTTTTTGCAGGGACGCTGTGGTGGTGACTTTGGTAGGGGAGGGAACCAGTGTGTACGCGGGCTTTGCAGTCTTCTCTGTCCTTGGCTACCTGGCTCATGAGTCTTCCGTGCCTGTGAACGAGGTGGTGTCTTCAGGTACCTCCGTGTGGGTGATGGTGTGGTGTGAGGTGGGTGGGTGGGGAGGGAGTGGTAGTTGAAGGTGAGGGGTGAGGGGGGGGGGGGAGCGTCTGACAGGGATCGCAACATCACATACACACACATGCAAGTGCGCACACTCGCACGCACGCACACACACACACACACACACACACACACAAGGATATCCAGCAGGGCCAGGTATGTAACATGAGAGAATCTTGGCTGGAGAGATCTTGGGAGGGATGACGCGGAGACATGTGATTGCCCTGTGTGTGTATGTTCGTGCGTGCGTGCGTGCGTGCGTGCGTGCGTGCATGCGTGCATGTGTGTGTGTGTGTGTGTGTGTGTGTGTGTGTAGGGATGAGTACGTGTGCGCGCCCAAGTGTGTGTGTGTGTGCGCGCGCGCGCGCGTGTGTGTGTGCATGCGGTCTTACATGCGTGCGTGTGTGTGTGTGTGTGTGTGTGTGTGCACGCGCGCGCGTGCGTGCTTGTGTGCGTGTGTGTGTGTGTGAGAGAGAGAGAGAGAGACAGCAGTGTTGTCATCATCGGTCTGTGTTTGCTTGCTTGCTTGCTTGCTTGTGTATCACCAACAAGAGTTGGTCGATCGGTCAGTTGGTTGACCAGCAGGCAGACAGACAGGCTTGTCTGTGTTGGGCTGGCATCGTTGCTGAGTGTGCGAGGGTCATTCAATAAATAAGGTGAATTTTTCGGTATAAGGACTTCTAATACAGATAGAAGCTGACTTTAAAAAAAATATTTTTCAACGTAGTCTCCCAGCACTGTCACACACTTTTCCCATCTGTGCACAAGCTTCCGTATTCCCTCAGCGTAAAAATCTTTGGACTGATGTCTCAGCCAGTCGCTCCAGGCCTTCCAGGCCTGTCTTCATCCTCAACACTGCTCCGTCCTTCTTTAAACAATTTAGCCCACTTGTAGACATTTTTTCGGCTGAAACATGTGGCACCATACACAGTTGACATTCTCCTACGAATTTCAACTGGTTTGCACCCTTCAGCAACCAAAAACTTGATAACTGACCGCTGTTCAATCCTGGAGCATGCTTCTTGGTCGGCCATCTTTGTTAATCGCCAAAACTCTCAAAGTTTTTTTTAATCTGCAAAACAAATTAAATCCATGTGAAAAAGAAGTAAAAAAAAAAAAAAAAAAAAAAAAAAAGTAAGCTTCTATCTGTATTAGAAGTCCTTATACCGAAAAATTCACCTTATTTATTGAATGACCCTCGTATAAAAATACGATGTTGCGTTGTGTCACTACAGGCCCGGGGTTGGCGTTTGTGGTGTACCCTGAGGCTTTGTCCCTGATGCCGCTGTCCCAGCTGTGGGCCGTCCTCTTCTTCCTCATGCTCATCACCGTCGTCTTCGACACCGTGGTAAATAAGTAGACATGCGTGGCAATGCCGTCGTTGTCGTCGTCGTCATCATCTTATTCGTCATCATCATCACAGTCACCGTTGCAGTAATCATCATCATTATCATCATCATCATCATCATCATCATAGTCATCATCATCATCATCACCATCACCATCATCATCGTCAGAGTCAGAGTAATCACCATCACCGTCATCATGATCATCATCATCATAATCACAGTCACCGTTGCAGTAATCATCATCATTATCATCATCATCATCATCACAGTCATCATCATCATCATCATCATCATCACCACCATCACCATTATCAGAGTCGGAGAAATCACCATCACCGTTATCATGATCATCATGATCATCACCATCATCACCATCATCATCACAGTCGCAGTCGTAGTAATCATCCTCATCATCCATCTCCTCCTCCTCCTCCTCATCATCATCACAGTCACTGTCACAGTCATCATCATAACCATAATATCTCTGACATCATCATTTTCATAAGCTGTTGCTTCTGCATCTGTTGCTACTACTACAACCGGAACTGCTACATCTGCAAGTGCTGCTGCTGCTGCAACTGCTACTACTACTACTACTGCTGTACTAATATAACTGTCGCTGCTACTAATATTATGGATGCTACTACTACTACTTCTGGAACTGGTGGTGCTGTTGCTGCTACTGCTACTACTACTACTACTGTCACCACCACTACAACTGCTGCTTATGGTTAGATTGTCGATAGACAACGCGGCTGTTAGGGACAGATGCTGTTTAGTATTTCTTTCTGGTAGTATTGACATGAATCTGATTTGATTTGGAGGTTACCAAGATCATCATTGGTTTTGATATGAAGGTCACTGGTTCTGTATTTGCTTGTTTGACATAAGTTTATGTGGTATCTGCCCTCGCTAGTTCTGTCGGTCCTGATTTTTTTTCTTTTATTGACTCACTTGTGTAAACAAAGTGAGTCTATGTTTTAACCCGGTGTTCGGTTGTCTCTCTCTCTCTCTCTCTCTCTCTCTGTGTGTGTGTGTGTGTGTGTGTGTGTGTGTGTGTGTGTGTGTGTGTGTCCGTGTGTCTGTGTGTCCGTGGTAAAATTTAACATTGACATTTTCTCTGCAAATACTTTGTCAGTTGACACCAAATTTGGCATAAAAATAGGAAAAATTCAGTTCTTTCCAGTCATCTTGTTTAAAACAATATTGCACCTCTGGGATGTGCACAAAAAAATAAAAAATGAAGCCTAATTATATGCAAACTGCATTTACTGTTATATTTATATTTTTTGCATTCTCTAAACTTGGCACTTTGATCTGATATTCTGACCCAACAACAAAAGCAGTCAATATTATCATTTTTTGTTCAAACAGGAACTTCTTTTGCTAAGCATGGAAGTTTTATTTATTTTGCAAACGTTTTGGTGCAGATAGTAAAAAAGGGAAATTACTATGTAATTAATGCTAGGGGACTTAATTTGCTTTAAACTGATCTTTCTCATCTTAAACATTACATTTTGAAATTATACTCAATAGATAAAAAGCTTGGATTTTTTTAAAAAGTGTATCACAAGTGAGTCTTGAAGGCCTTGCCTCTCTTGTTTTGGGTTGTTTTTTTCACATTTACCGCCAATACAAGGTGTATTGTTGTCAGCATCTTGGTGATGATGATGATGATGTTGTTGCTGTTATTGTTACTGTTGTTGTTGTTGCTGCTGCTGCTGTTGTTATTGTGATATATCATTTGCCGATCAGAGACGAATTGTGGTATGTGGTTACGTCATTGTTGTGGTCACCATTCGCTGTTGATATTATGAGATGCCGTTGGTGCCGGTGTTGGTGCTGATGTTGTTGATGTTGATGCTGATGTTGATGTTGATGTTGATGTTGTCGTCGCTGTGGTGTCCGCTGTTAGCTGGCGACGGGAGAGACGCTGTTCACCATCCTCAGTGACCAGTTCCCACGGACCGTGTATCGTCACCGTGTGCTGGTCAGAGCGTCCGTGTCCGTCCTTGTCCTTCTGCTGTCCCTCATTCTGACCACACAGGTGATAGGCCTGGCTGTGGACTGACTTGGTGGTTGGGTGGGTGTGTGGGTGGGTGGGTTGCTGTGTGGGTGGTTGCTTGGTTGCTTGGTTGGGAGGTTGGTTGGGTGATTGTTGGTTTGTTGGTTGTGTGTGGGGTGGGGGGGTGGTGGTGGTGGTGGGTGGTGGTGGTGGTGGTGGGGGGGTGATGTGTGTGGTGTGGTGTGTGTGTGTGTGTGTGTGTGTGTGATGTGTATGTGTGTGTGTGTGTGTGTCGTGTTGATGTATGTGTGTGTGTGTGTGTGTGTGTGTGGTGATGTGTGTGTGTGTGTGTTATGTATGTGTGTGTGTGTATGTGTGTGTGTGTATGTGTGTGTGTGTGTGTGTGTGTGTGTATGTGTGTGTGTGTGTTGATGTGTATGTGTGTGATTGTTTGTTTGTGTTGGGTGGTTGGTTGATTTTTCGGTCGTTGAGTGGTTGGATGGTTGTTTGGTGGGCTAAATGGATGATTTGTTGGGTGGTTGGTTGGCTGGGTTGGTGGGTGGTTTAAGTGTTTGGCTGAGTGGTTTGTTGGTGGGTTGACAATAACGATGATGATGATGATGATGATGACGACGACGACGATGACGACATTGCTGATGACGATGACGATGACGATAACGGTGATGGCAGGGAGGAGTGTACGTGTATCAGCTGGCAGACTGGTACATCGGCAGTTACACCACAACTGTCGTCGCTTTTCTGGAGTGTGTGGTGGTGTCCTGGGTGTACGGTGAGTACAGCCACTGACCCACCTGTGTGTTTGCTGTGTGCGTGCTGTTTCTTCTGACCAACCAGGTACGCAGGGGCGTGGGGAGGGACGGGGGGGGGGGGGGGGGGGGGGGGAGGGGGGCGTCGGGGGAGTGGAGGGGGGGGTGGTATAATGAACTACAGATTGAAACAGAACGGAAGAGAAGTTTCAGTTTTCAGTTTCAAAGAGGTGTTCAAAGCGTGTAGACTGATTAATTAATGTACGCAACATGCATCACATCTTATCTTTTTTTTTGTGAAAGAAAGAAGAGGAGGAGCAGATGTCTAATCTTCGCGCTAAACCTGATCTAATCGCTGATCAGGCCAGACCCTTGAGAAGAGAGACGAAGACAGAGAAAGCAGAGTGTGAAACGATTGTAAGCTGGACCAACAACGCTAGCCGTCAACCAAATTCACTAGTTTTCATTTTCAGTTATAATTTCTCAAAGAGGCGCCACTGCGTTTGGACAAAAATCCATTTACATGTGTGTGTGTGTGTGTGTGTGTGTGTGTGTGTGTGTGTGTGTGTGTGTGTGTGTGTGTGTGTGTGTGTGTAACACATCAGCTAGGCAGATACTTGGCCAGCAACATAATCCATCGCGAATGTAAAGCCTTCTGCTTATGACGGTGCTTATGAAGAAGAAGAGGAGAAAGAAGAGGAGGAGGAGGAGGAGGAGGAAGATGATTAATGTTGTTGTCGTTTGTTCGTTGGTTTGTCACAAACTTGCGTTTGTTTGTCACAAGCACTGAAGAATAACACGTCTGTTATGATCATGCCATGTACTAATTACATCAACTTTTGCCACAGTCAGTTTCAGCTGCTGGTATTCTCCGCCATTTTGGCTTAGGTGTGTGTGTGTGTGTGTGTGTGTGTGTGTTTGTTGTGTGTGTTATTTATTTATATTTGATTTTTTTTTCTCAAGGCCTGACTAAGCGCGTTGGGTTACGCTACTGGTCAGGCATCTTCTTGGCAGATGTGGTGTAGCGTATATGGATTTGACCGAACGCAGTGACGCCTCCTTGAGCTGCTGATACTGATACTGATACATGTACTAATTGCTTTTCCCTCACGCCGCTATGCATACATTCCATTTCAGGGGCAGACAGGTTTGAAGAAGACATCCAGCTGATGATTGGCCGAAAGCCACCAAAGATCATCAGGATTCTGCTGGGATTCGTACTGCCGGTCTTCTTTGTGGTAAGGGCCCGGCATGTCCCTGAGCAACCTTCTGGGGGTGAGCTGAGGGGCAGGGCTGGGGTGCGTAGTGATCTTAGCAGTTTCAGTTTCAGTTTCAGTTTCAGCGCTCACTGCACTCGGACAAATCCAGACACAGGGTATGTTGTTTACACTGATATTGCATTGTATTGTATTGTATTTCTCTTTTTGTCACAATAGGTTGCTCTGTGTGAAATTCGGGCTGCTCTCCCCAGGGAGAGCGCGTGGCTACACCACAGCGCCACCCCCCCCCCCCCCCTTTTTTTTTTTCCTGCGTGCAGTTTTATTTGTTTTTCCTATCGAAGTGGATTTTTCTATAGAATATTGCCAAGAACAACCCTTTTTTTGCCGTGGGTTCTTTTACGTCCGCTAAGTGCATGCTGCATACGGGACCTCGGGTTATCGTCTCTTCCGAATGACTAGCGTCCAGACCACCATCAAGGTCTAGTGGAGGGGGAGAAAATATCGGCAGCTGAGCCGTGATTCGAACCAGCGCGCTCAGATTCTCTCGCTTCCTAGGCGGACGCGTTACATCTAGGCCATCACCCCATATTTTTAAGGACATACAGGCTGTATTGGTGTTTGCACTGATATCGGTAGTTCCTACAGGTATGTTGTTGCAGTTAAATTGATACTTTTAAGGGCATACAGGCTCTATTGATGTTTAGTCTGATATCCTTGTCTTCTACAAACTATGTTGTTGTTGTTTACATTGATATTTCAAGGGCATACAAACTCTATTGATGTTAACACTGATGTCGTTACCTCCTAGAAGGCACGTTGCTGCTGGTAACACGGATATTCTTAAGGCATGCAGGTTGTATTCATGTTTGTACTGATATCATTATCTCCTACAGCTATTTTGTTTTTATTTACTCTGATATTTTAAGGGCATCCAGGCTCTGTTGGTATCTACACTGATATCGTTAACTCCTGTGGGGTATGTTGTTGTTATTTACACTGATATTTCAAGGGCATGCAGGCTCTATTGGTGTCTACACTGATATCGTTAACTCCTGTGGGGTATGTTGTTGTTATTTACACTTATATTTCAAGCGCATACAGGCTCTGTTGGTCTTTACTCTGATATCGTTATCTCCTACCAGGATATGTTGTTTTTAATGTTTGCACTATCTTTTTTTTAAAGCCATACAGGCTTTGTTGGTATTTTCACGGATTTTTTAAAAACTCGCCTGCATGCTCGGTTGGTCTTTACTCTGATATCATTATCTCCTACAGGGTTTGTTGTTTTTAATGTTTGCACCGATTTTTTTTTTTTTAAGGAATACAGGCTTTGTTGGTATTTTCACTGATTTTTAAAAACTTGCCTGCAGCTCCTGTTGGTGGCCACGCTGTTGATGTACGAAGCTCCCACTTACGGCAACTACCAGTACGACACGTTGGCTACAGTGTTTGGTTGGATGATTGCCTCGGCTTCCTTCATCCCCATCCCCATTGTGGCGCTGAGTCGTCTGCTCCGAGCTAAAGGCTCTCTACTACAGGTGTGTAGCTATTGATGGAATACGTGAAAAACAGCCATCCGTTTGTGATTTGTTGTCAGATGGAAAAAAAAAAGTATCAGTGCATGGTTGAGAACAGGTCTGTCCAAATTTAAACACTTTTCCCTTAGACAGCTTTCGAACACTGTCCAAATGTTGTGTACATGATTACATTCCCATAAATAATGTTGGGAGGCGTCCTTTCTTTCTCTTGACGAAAATTACACTTGGCATTGGAGCCGACCCTCATGTTCATTAGCTAAAGAATTTGCTACACGAACACGAAAATTAAACCGAATCAGAAACTATTTAAATCTTATCATGTGGTGAATTTTGACTTGCTGCAGAGACTGAAGGAAACGACAAAGCCAGACGACCAGTGGGGACCTGCAGACCCCAGCATCTTCCCTTCGTACCGTGCCAAGATGATGACTACCGTGCAACATCAGTGCTAGCTGGCCTGACCGCGTCACGGTTGTTTTTGTCTCAGTTCGCCATTCCAGGAAGGCGGCTAAAGGAAGGTTGCAGGATGGTTAAGTGGTTTCAGGAAGATGATTAGAGGGAAGGTTGCAGGATTGTTAAGTCGTTTCAGGAAGATGATTAGAGGGAAGATGATAGGATGGTTAAGTCGTTTCAGGAAGATGATTAGAGGGAAGGTAGCAGGATGGTTAAGTCGTTTCAGGAAGATGATTAGAGGGAAGGTTGCAGGATTGTTAAGTCGTTTCAGGAAGATGATTAGAGGGAAGGTGGGAGGGTGGTTAAGTCGTTTCAGGAAGATGATTAGAGGGAAGGTAGCAGGATGGTTAAGTCGTTTCAGGAAGATGATTAGAGGGAAGGTTGCAGGATTGTTAAGTCGTTTCAGGAAGATGATTAGAGGGAAGGTAGCAGGATGGTTAAGTCGTTTCAGGAAGATGATTAGAGGGAAGGTTGCAGGATTGTTAAGTCGTTTCAGGAAGATGATTAGAGGGAAGGAGGCAGGATGGTTAAGTCGTTTCAGGAAGATGATTAGAGAAAGGTTGCAGGATGGTTAAGTCGTTTCAGGAAGATGATTAGAGGGAAGGTAGCAGGATGGTTAAGTCGTTTCAGGAAGATGATTAGAGGGAAGGTGGCAGGATGGTTCAGTCGTTTCAGGAAGATAATTAGAGAAAGGTGGCAGGGTGGTTAATTCGTTTCAGGAAGATGATTAGAGGGAAGATGATAGGATGGTTAATTAAGTCGTTTCAGGAAGATGATTAGAGGGAAGGTTGCAGGGTGGTTAAGTCGTTTCAGGAAGATGATTAGAGGGAAGGTTGCAGGATGGTTAAGTCGTTTCAGGAAGATGATTAGAGAGAAGGTAGCAGGAGTGTTAAGTCGTTTCAGGAAGATAATTAAAGGTTTTTTTTTTTTTTTTTTTTTTTTTTTTTTTCCCGGACTTTCTTGGGTCGACCACCGTTTTATTATATATATATAAATTCATTATGACATTCAGAATAGATGAGAAAAAATGTGAACATAAACAATAACAGATATAAGTGATTATGTTGATATATATACCTACATATATACACACACACATATATATATATACACAAACATAGATACACACATATATATATATGCATACACACACATACACACACATATACATATACATACACATACATATATATATATATATATATATATATGTATATATATACACATACATACACATATACATACATACACATGCATATATAGTTCATTACACAATCAAACACATGAATCATTTTATGGTTTTTAGTGACAATATATAAAGTCACAGACACAAACACATACACCGAAACATAAGAACACGCGCACGCACGCTCGCACGCACGCACACACACACACACACACACACACACACACACACACACACGTTTTGCTATGTCATTCATCTTTATGCTGAGTGCAGAGCTGCAGTCATTTCTAGCCCAGCCATGTTACCATTGTCTTCTACGTTCGTTGACACCCCCCCCCCCCCTTTTTTTTTCCCCCCTATCGCTGTATCTTCATACTATTACACATCACATTACTGTTACAAAGACCTCTCTGATCGCTGTATCTTCATACGTTTACACATCACGTCACTATTACAAAGACATCTCTGATCGCCGTTTGTTTTTGTTTGGGTTTTTTTTGTTTTTTCTTCCCCCCCTCCCCCCCTATTCTTCTCCCCCTTTCCTATCTCTTACTGCCTCACATGAACTTGTTCATGGGAAAGAGAAAAAAGGAAAGAAGAAGAATAATCAATAGCCAACCGAAAAAATCCCCACACAACAAAACAAAACAAAACAAAATAAAAGGGACAAATAAATGAACGAACATACATACGTATACATACCTACATGTCTGTCTGATTTATATACATGTACATTTCGTTGCATCATTTTAAATGTATGGTTACCTCAGGGTTTTATGTGCTCGCTTCTGTACATGTGTGTGCGTGCTTGCGTGTTTGATTTCATGATGACATTGGAGTTCAATATTAAATATTCATAATTAAAGGTGGCAGGGTGGTTAAGTCGTTTCAGGAAGATGATTAGAGGGAAGGTTGCAGGGTGGTTAAGTCGTTTCAGGAAGATGATTAGAGAGAAGGTAGCAGGAGTGTTAAGTCGTTTCAGGAAGATGATTAGAGGGAAGGTCGCAGGGTGGTTAAGTCGTTTCAGGAAGATGATTAGAGGGAAGGTTGCAGGATTGTTAAGTCGTTTCAGGAAGATGATTAGAGGGAAGGTTGCAGGATTGTTAAGTCGTTTCAGGAAGATGATTAGAGGGAAGGTTGCAGGATTGTTAAGTCGTTTCAGGAAGATGATTAGAGGGAAGGTTGCAGGATTGTTACGTCGTTTCAGGAAGATGATTAGAGGGAAGGTAGCAGGATTGTTAAGTCGTTTCAGGAAGATGATTAGAGGGAAGGTAGCAGGATTGTTAAGTCGTTTCAGGAAGATGATTAGAGGAAGGTGGCAGTATTGTTGAGTCGTTTCAGGAAGATAATTAGAGAAAGGTTGCAGGATGGTTAAGTCGTTTCAGGAAGACGATTAGAGGGAAGGTAGCAGGATTGTTAAGTCGTTTCAGGAATTTGATTAGAGGGAAGGTTGCAGGGTGGTTAAGTCGTTTCAGGAAGATGATTAGAGGGAAGGTTGCAGGGTGGTTAAGTTGTTTCAGGAAGATGATTAGAGGGAAGGCGGGAGGATGGTTAAGTCATTTCAGGAAGATGATTAGAGGGAAGGTAGCAGGATTGTTAAGTCGTTTCAGGAAGATGATTAGAGGAAGGCGGCAGGATGGTTCAGACGCATACCTGCCAATAAAGTGTCCATGATGGTCGGGGTTCGCATCCCGTTCTCGCCTTTTCTCGCCAGTTTGACTGGAAAATCAGACTGAGCGTCTAGTCTTTCGGATGAGACCGATAAATCGAGGGCCCGTATGCAGCACGCACTTACGCACTGAAGAAAGTGAACCCAATGGCAACACGTGTTTTTTCCTCTGGCAAAATTCTGTAAAAATAAATCCACTCTGACAGGTACACAAATATAGAAGCATGCACTCAAGGCCTGACTGGGCGCGTTGGGTTAAGCTACTTGTCAAGCATCTGCCTAGCAGATGTGCTTAGCGTATATGGATTTGTCCGAACGTAGTGACTCCACCTTGAGAAACTGAAACTGAAACTCGCCATACCAATTATTCCACTTACTCCCTTACTCTCCCACCCTCTCATCTCTCTCTGTCTACGCCTCCCTCTCTGCGTATATATATCTATGAAAACCAATCTGAAAATGTGCTTCTATATGCTTAAGTGATATCGTACATAGCCTTTTTTTGTATTTTCATTTAAAAGAATGTCACAGCCCATACGGGCTTTGCCTGTGTATCCCCATACATTCACAAACTTACTAACGTCCCGACAATACATACACAGAAACATAAAAAGTTCATCTCTGTTCTTCACTGCAGTTACACTTCCAACAGCCGAGTAACAAGTCCAGGAACGCATTTACACCCTCACCACCGCTTTACCAAACAGACTCATAACATGATATCGCAGTGTCAAAAGTCTTGAGCACACCCACGGCCCCGGTTCTGGTTGATGATGATGTCAGTTCATTTGAAACAACAACCATTCCCATTTCTTTTCCTCTGATACTCAACTTCTCAGGATACTTCACATCAAAACTAAGACCTAGGGACAAAGATAGTTTTCTGTTCAAGCCCTAAAGACGTGGACACTGACTCACTCGCCTATATTAAGGGACAGTGCAAAAGAGACCAAAATGATGAATTTTCATGATTTGGGTTTTTGATGGATTTTGATTCTTGAGCATCTCTTCTATCATATGCATAAGTTTTTCTACTGTAAAGATGTCTTTAACGATGAAAAAAATTGCCAACAAAGATTGCTTGCTGAATCACGGAAGTGTTTATTTTGTTCAATTTCGACGCAAGTCGTCAAGTTTCTGGCCTCGACAACATACCTTGGACTTGCTCAATGATGAGTGAACCTACAACCATGAGACTTTGCATGATTGTTTTATAACATGTTATTGAAGGGTTTTTTTTCGTGAGTATGTATGAAAATATTCCCTGGGTTTTAATTCATAGCGGTTCCAATCTTTTTATCCATTGTAAATTTTGAGGATTTCGCAATACCCAAAATTTCAAAAATTCATAAAAAATATAATAATTGAAGAATCAATACAATCTCACGTAAAAATGAAGATAAAGTCATTATATCTCAAGTCCACATAACAAAAATTGTTTGCATGCACCACATGGACCACAAACCCGATTTCTTTGATAATTGTTTGGCAGCCATTTCGATTTGTTTCCATAGCAACGGATATTCACAGAAATCTAAGATAACTTTTTTTGTGATCCACAAAGTGATGATACACCTAGTAGGCAAAAAAAAAGAGATAAATAGTTGGAGAGAAAAAAGTCGTTATTTGACTGTAGTGTCTGGACTTAAAATCTGGCCTCAAAACGCATATTTTCTCTCAGCAGAAAGGTTCTATGTTGTATGTCCATCCAAACGGTATCTACTTCCATTACTGGGATGCTCGACTATGTGTGCATACACACGTGTGGTTGTTTTGTTTTTTTTCTCTCCTTTTCTTGTAAATGTTCCCAAATCTATGTATTGTAACCAATGGAAATAAAAACGAATTTCTGGAGAAAAGAGTTTGATTTATGAACAATTATTCATACATCAATGCCGGTATATATATATATATATATATATATATATATATATATATATATATATATATATATATATATATGTGTGTGTGTGTGTGTGTGTGTGTGTGTGTGTGTGTGTGTGTGTGTTCGTGCAGATGTATGCATGTGTGTACGAGTATGCGTGTGTGTGTGAGTATGTATCTGCGGGCGTGTGCGTGCGTGCGTGCCTACATGCGCGCGCGCTTTTTGTGTATGCGTGCTTCCGTGTGTACGTGTGTGGGTGTTGGAGAGAGGGAGGGCGGAGAGGAGAGGAGAGAGAGAGAGAGAGAGAGAGAGAGAGAGAGAGAGAGAGAGAATCAAGACATGACAAGAGAAGTCAAGACAAAATACTTTATTTCAAGAATAATGAAATAAGCATTGGTTTACTTTTTATCAGCGCCCTAAATGGTGTATATACATCGCGCAATATCAGGCGATTAAAGGCGTAAGCATGGTGATAATAAAAATGAAAGTAAAAAAAAAATAAGAGTGGAAATAAAAATACACATCGAAACATAATAACAGGAGTGTGGGAGACAGGCACAGTCAAACACAACCATTGTGAGAGGGGGAGACAAACAGGGAAAAAAACCCGAGACCGAGTGGTTTATAATCAAAGTATTGAGTGAAAACAACGTAATAAAATGCCTCAAAATCAAATGAACAGATGTTAAAAAAACAACAACAACAAGAAAACAACTAAAGAAACACACACACACACACACACACACACACACACACACACACACACACACACACAACACACACACACACACACACACACACACACACACACACACATACACGCGCGCGCGGCAAGAAAAGCAACAAATGGAGGCAGATAGTTTAGGAAGGAGGTAGAGAGATAGAAAACATTCAAGAAAAGTTATGTACTAGGGGAAACAACCGAATGTGTTGCGTAGGAATGAGGGAATGAGAGAGAGAGAGAGAGAGAGAGAGAGAGACAGAGACAGAGACAGAGAGACAGAGAGAGAGAGAGAGATGGGGGAGGGGGGAAAGAAATGAAAAATGTATGACGAGTGTTGTGTGGTATACGATATTTATGTACGTGTCTACATTATTTGTTTGGTTGTATGTCTGTGCATAATTATTGATGTAAGTAGGTTTATTATTATTATTATTTTTTTTGTGTGTGTGTGCTTGTTTGCTTTTTTGGGGGTGGGGGGTGGTTATTTTTTTTCCATTTTAGTGTTTACATGCGCGTTTTACTCCCCGGATTTCACATGTTACAGCGCAAACTGGGCATGTTTTACATGGAAAGGTGCTTTACAAATTGTATCATTCTTATTCTTATCATCATTATTATTGTTAATATAATGGATGCAAAATGATAGAGATACATACAGCTTCAATGGGAGAACACGTACGTTATCAAAGGAAACATATGTGTAGGTTGAGACAAGCAGGTTCCGGAGAGACACACAGAGACAGAGATATATTTACATAGAGACAGACAGAGACAGAGATCTGTTATTGTGTCATCATTATAATTAAACCACTGTTTTGTTACCACCCAATAAAAATTTCTCTGTTTCTGACATACTTTAATAAAAACTAAGAAACCAAAGACATTTTTTTTTCATATCTTTCCATTTTCGAGTGCAATTTTTGTTTATTGGAATTTATGAATTTGATTTTAAAAAACGAAAGAAATTCTTCTTCATATCCAGCTCCACTGACACACCCACACAATCCCAAATCCATACACAGTTAAACTATTCTTGACAGAACATGCCCGATTTTCTTGTCTTCTGTACGTCTCGTTTTATATAATTTAATATGCCAATTTACAGTCTTCATCCAGGCAGTCTCACTAATTCTAATCAACGCTTTCACAAAAAAACATACGATTTAGTATACAAAGGGTACCTGCCAGTTTCTCTACATATCGTTATATTTGAAGCATGCGCTGGAATGTGTAGAAAGTGTTTGATGCCAAACGTGTGTATTTTCACTAAATTCTTGCTTTCACAAAGACCCCAATTGGCAAAATATGCTTCAATTTGTGTATTTCCAGAATATATATGACCTCAACTCAATTTAGTTTACATGTTACTGCTATCATACTTTCATACTCGACTTCGTGGTAAATAATATGCCTAGATATTTCAAAGAACTGGTCACTTCTTTCAAATCCGCAGTCATGATGCCATTGCTCGTGCCTGGTGAGGTGACCTCCTTTTCTAAATGCTATCACGTTAATTTTGATATCAAGATTGACTGTTAAAGATAAATGCCTCTCCTTTCAACATGTTTAATTGTTTTGAACCCTAACAGTTGTATAATACAATCTGAAAGTAACATACGAAAGATTTCAACTGCCCCAGAAATCATTTTAATATCACGTCTTTTTATCCTCTGCCAAAACATATCAACGGACTCAACAAACATCTCTGCTTTACTCCTCATGGGCAATCAAATACTTCCGAATATACACATCTATCACAACAACACACTGGGACTGTATATCATGCACATCACATAGAGCCACATACAACTTGCTTCCACTCCACATTTTTGTAAACTATCCCCAAACATGTTTCTGTTCATAGAGTTGAATGCCTTCCTGAAATCCACAAAGGCAAGTACAATTTTGATTTTTTAGTAAACGTGTTTTTACATAATTAATAGAGAATGATAAATAGAAAGCTATATAGATATATATATATAGTTGGATGGATGGATGGACAGATGGATAAAGACAGAGAGAGAGAGAGAGAGAGAGAGAGAGACAGAGACAGAGACAGAGAGAAGTAAAGCGCTAGTACAGGTCAATCGCCATGATATTACTTTTATCATGATAATGATAGCAAATACAACAACAAAACGCGCAATAAAAGTTATCTGCAATACATTTCAGCAACAAATTTGCACACAATACATTTCAGTAACTAATTGGCACACCACGTATTTCAATATTGAATAATCACCTTGGAACTATTGCCTTTCATTATCATGAATGACAAGACACTACAACAAAAAACCCAAAAAAATCGACAACTATTATAACTACTATTCCTGCTACCACCACCACTACTACAGCTGCTGTTGCCGTTGGTATTAACCCTTCTTGTGCATCTCTGTTGCCACCATTACCAACGAACAACAGGAACACTTGTCGAAAATTAAATTTTGGTGATTAAAAAAAAAGAAAAGAAAATCATTGGACAGGAAAATAAAATGGGAGCAGGATGCCTTTTGTGATGAAAAGCAAAAGCTAATACTTTGTTGGTGCCAAAGAGCCAGTAATACACATTTCCTTAGGCACATATTTGATTCTGAACCTCCAGATAAGATGATCAAAGTAATTTAAAAGACTACTCGAATTTGTGTGGAACAAAAAAAAGGAAAACAAACAATCGGGGCAGAAAACAGACAGACTTGGAAATACCGAGATCAAGAAATTTATAATTGGTTGAAAAGCAATGTTGGGTACGAAAAAACAATACAAATAAGCTGAAGTGGAAAAATCACTGTTTCGATTGAATGAGCAAATTTCACAAGATTACTTACATCTATTGGACCATCGTATGTTCTAAAAAAAAAAAAAAAAAATCGGGAAAACATTTATCATACCAAAATAGTGGGTTAATGGAAAGATTCACTTCCTCAGAAATTTGGAGAAGGAAACATAATGATAACATGTAACGTTAAAATCATACTGGCAAGTATAAACAACAACAACAACAACAACAACGAAACAAAACAACAATATAAATACACATATCATGATGTGCAGTGGCTGCATTGAAGGTAAACGGCACACACGGATTTGTAATATGTACATATGTAAATGGAACCAGTTTGCATATTGAAAAAACGGATTGGCAAAAGGCACAAAAAAATATTATTAAAAAATACTTTTGTTTTCAACAAGCACGGATTTTGTCACACTATGTTCATTGATGAGGGAGAAGTACTGCAGTGAATGGAATACTAAGTTTGAAAAAATGACAACAGGAGGCAACTTCAATGAAGTGTACTATTTCAAATCTAAAGAAACTAAATACGAAAACCTTTAGAATTAAATAACTACATGGAAATTCAAGCTACAAATGGTATGTCTGTACGCGTGGCGTATCAAAATTACTAAATGAACGTTCTGTAAAAGAATAAAATACAACACACACTATCACGGGAATGCGCCCACATCAGCTATGTTTATGAAGTCTTTGTATTGCTGTGAAAGTTTCCGCTAGAAGTTTCAGTTTCAAAAAGTGGGCGTCACTGCGTTCGGGCAAATCCTTCACAGTGGAACATAATTTTGCCGAACAATTGTGTTGCCATGGGTTATTTTCCAGTACGCCAAGTGCGTGCTACATAATTATGGGACCGCGGCTTATCGTCTCGTTCGAATGACTAGACCAGTTTGATTGTCCAAACTTGGGAGAAAGGGCGAGACCGCGATTCGAACCCAGCTCCTTCACAGACACTGTGGCCTAACCAGCGTATTAACCATTCTGCTGCCCGTCTTCTCTGGAAACGGTTCAGCAGTGTACTTCGGCACATGTTTTACATACTCAGTGACGACAGCACTATTAATAGGGTCCCCGATAACTTCTTGGAAATTTCTGTTTCTTAAAATGTTACAACGACCCAACCACCTCACAGCTCTGTCCTACGTTCAGTAAAGGAAATACAACATGATATGAAGATGTCAATCTCGAGCTCGAGTACTTGCAAATTTACCAGATTCATCGATAGATGACTCATCAAGTATTTGAGTTTAGTTACAATAGCCAAGTGATGTGAATATGGTATACTACCTTGTAGGCGCCACGCCTCCCCAATTTGCATAATTAAGTTGAGGAAGGGGGGATGAGGGACGTTTACTGGGTACCTTACTCATTGTCCTACTTAGTTCAAGCAGACAGCACTGGCTGGATTGGGACAGAGACACGTAAAACAGCCACTGAAGCAGGACAATGTTTCATGGAGTAACGTCACGCTCTCACTGTGGCTTTCAATGATACATCGACATCTCACGCAGGTGTTCAATCCTTTTGTTTTCTTCCCTAGATCTAAATCTCCACTGCTTTGAGAAGCAACACGATTACAAACAGCAAACAAATTTGTCATTAGTTCATGAAAAAAATCAGTTTTTTTTTTCTTCCAAAGTGTGGGATGGCGTTTACAAGGTATTTCACTCAATGCAGAATCGTTTTTTGGGTTGTCGTTGTTTTTTATAACCCAAAACAGGTAGTGGGCATTTATTAGATACTGCATGGGCGCCTACAAGGTAATTAGTTTTACAGCACTTGCAAACACAAGTGAAGACCTACGTTTCTTAGATGTGTCGTTAGCTCATGTGTGTTAAAGCTTGAATTTAGGCGAAAATTTTTTTTTAAAAGGCGTAATACAGACAACCATTTGTAAATCCTGATCCGAGAGTCTATGCATAATAATATTTCCGCTACAATCATTTCGTATTCTTTCTTGCTTCTTTTGTTTTTCATTTTTCTTTGTCTTCTTTTTTTTGTTTTTGTTTTTCGTTCCGTTCATAATATTTTGATGATTGCATAATATGAATTAATGTCGAGGCACATCAACGTAATGTCTCAAAAATTTAACAAAAGAAAATTGACAAAAAGTTATATAAGTGTTCATAAATGGTACGACATCAATAAAACAATGGGCGGCGCTGTCAGTGTAGCGAGAGAGAGAGACAGAGAGACAGAGACAGAGACAGAGAGAGACAGAGACAGAGACAGACAGACAGACAGACAGACATGAGAGTTGCGGGAGGACAACAGGGAATGAAATCCGCGGAGAGGAAGGATGGCAGGTAGGCACGCGCGCAGGGAGTTACTCATTTCCGGATGACGTCAAAGCAGTTCTGACGCGGGAATGGCGCCACCATTTTGGCGCGGTAGGTGTCGTAGATACTGGGGTCAGCGGGTCCCCAGTCACCGTCAGGCGTACACACCTTCCGCAGTCTCTGCACACCACCATTATGGATTCCATTTTAGCATCCTGTATTCCTGGAGCTGTATGCACGGTTATATTTCGTTTAAACTGCAATGCAGGCATGAAGTAAAGTCCCACTTTAGCATCCTGTATTCCTGGAGCTGTATGCACGGTTATATTTCGTTTAAATTGCAATGCAGGCATGAAGTAAAGTCCCACTTAAGCATTCTAAATTCCTGGAGCTATATGCACGATATATTTCGTTTATACTGTGATGCGGGTATGAAGTATAACATAAATGACAATCCTTTGATCTTTATCATCCACTCTGAGTAAGTAAACTGTGGTGTAAATTGCCTGAAAATCCACCGTCATGACCCTTTACTGATCTGATAACGACAACACACGCTTTCCTGTAATCCTTTGGCAGCTGTACTGGAAAGCGTCTAATGTCGTTATCAGGTTAGTATGCGGTTATGACGGTGGGTTTTCAGGCAATTCAGACAACAATTTACTAGCTCGAGTGGACAAAGCTCAAATGATTGTTATTTGTGTTTTACTTTATGCCTGCATTGCAATATCAACTAAATATACCGTGCATTTCGCTCCAGGAATTTAGGATGCTAAAATTGGATATCACCAAGGGTTGATATGGTACCTCGGACAGAGACCACACTCTTTGCCCTTTACAAAACACGGAGTCACTTGACTGATAAGGATACTTAGGCCTATGTAGAACCTATCTTCGCGATCAGAGACCAGGCTCTACGCGCTTTGCAAACACGTTGTCATTTGCACAGAGGATACTTATTTACTCGGTCAGAGACCAAGCTCTAAGCGCTTTATAAAAACAGACTCATTTGCACAACAGAGTACTTTCATAGCGCCTATCTTCCGCCAGAGACATTCCTCTACACCCTTTACAAAGATGGGGTCATTTGACTGATAACGATACTTAGGTCTACATACCGACTATCCTTGGTCAGAGACCAAGCTTTAAGCGCTTTGCAAACACCTAGTCATTTGCACAACAGGATACTAATATACTCGGTCAGAGACCAAGCTTTAAGCGCTTTGCAAACACCTAGTCATTTGCACAACAGGATACTAATATACTCGGTCAGAGACCAAGCTTTAAGCGCTTTGCAAACACCTAGTCATTTGCACAACAGGATACTAATATACTCGGTCAGAGACCAAACTCTAAGCACTTTGCAAACACCTAGTCATTTGCACAACAGGATACTAATATACTCGGTCAGAGACCAAACTCTAAGCACTTTGCAAACACCTAGTCATTTGCACAACAGGATACTAATATACTCGGTCAGAGAAACAGGATACTAATATACTCGGTCAGAGACCAAGCTCTAAGCGCTTTGCAAACACTGAGTCGTTTGATTAATAAGGATACTTGGGCCTATATAGCACCTATCCTCTGCCAGAGACAACGTTCTAAGAGCTTTACAAACATGGGAGTCATTTGCGCAACAGCTGCCTACCTGGGTGCAGCTGACTAAGAGCTGCCTTTTGGGACGCTAATCATTCATTTCCTCTGTCAATCAGTCAGGCTTCTGTCACACACACACACACACACACACACACACACACACACACACACACACACACACACACTATAATCATACACACACTCACAGATACACATATCATACACACATAGTATGTCGCACGCACAAACACTCACACACACACACACACACACACACACACGCACACACGCACACACACGCACACACAGAGAGTACACCACCCTACACTACACAACACACACAGAGAAAAAAAAAAACACCCACAAACACCCCCTACCCCTCCCCCCCCACCCCCCTACACGCAATCCCCTCCCAACCCCTCAATGTCCACCCACATCCCCCCCTCCACCCCCCTCACACACACGACAACACCACCACCACACACCCCACACCCCACCAGAACCCCTCTCAACCCGACCCCCCCTCTCCCGACCCCCCTCCCCCCCCTCCACACACACACCAACCACCAATACCCCACATACACCACACCACAACTCTCTTCCCCCTTGCTCCCCTCTTACCTGCCGCAACGAGCCCTTGGCCTTGGCCAGTTGCAACACCGCCCCAACGGGGATAGGGAGGAAGGGGACGATGGCGATCATCCACCCGATCACTCTGGCCAACATGTCGTACTGATACTCGCCATAGGTCGGAGGCTGGTACATCAGCAGTGTGAACACCAGCAGGACCTGAGGGGTGCGCAATGTCATGGTGTCAGAGTGAACATCAACAGTGTGTGTGTTTTCAGTTTCAGTTTCAGTAGCTCAAGGAGGCGTCACTGCGTTCGGACAAATCCATATACGCTACACCACATCTGCTAAGCAGATGCCTGATCAGCAGCGTAACCCAACGCGCTTGGTCAGGCCTTGAGGGAAAAAAAAGTGAATAAATAATAGATAAGCGTGCATAAATAAGTAAATAAATAAATAAATAATTACAATATAAAAAAGGTAGTAGTAACAACAACAACAATAATAATAATAATGAATAAATAAATAAATAAGACAACAATGATGATAAATAAGCAAATAAATGTAAAATATGAAGACACACATTCACACATACACCCACACATGCGTAACAGATATGCACCAAACATGCAGTTTCACAGATATGAAAGCACAGTCAAATACACATAAACGTACATGAGTCCCAACACACACACACACACACACACACACCGCACACACATTACCCTACACCTCCTCTACCCCCTCCTCTACACACTCATTTCTAGGCTACGTATCGCAGCTTCCACGACACACACACACACACACACACACACGTCAGAGCATGCGTAAAATGTGAATGACGTCTTCGGTGATGTAACATGAACGTCAGGCAACAAAAGGCTCAAAGTTTTAATCAATTCACAAGTTTGGGGGTGGGGTAGGGGTATGGGTGTGGCGGAAACAATTAAAAAACACATTGAATCACAACTTCAATCCAACCGTTTCAAACGAAATACGCATTGAACACACCAAAACAATTTTAAACACAAAAAACAAATAATAGTTTTTAGTAAAATTGCAATGCATGCTCCAGGGTAACGACAAAAGACACCTTTCCTAAGTGTTGTGAATTCACTTTCATGAACCTGTGTTTTCTTCCCAGCACAAAATTAATTGCAGAAATCGATCACTGATGAATGTGGTCGACATTTACGTGGTATCAGTCTGTTTGCGAATTACATTATTTTTTTTGTTCTGACATTCTAAAACAAAATGCAGTTCATCCCCAACAGCTCCCATGGTACATTGTTTGCAAATTCTGTTTTGATATGTGTCCATCTTCTCTTTCTGTTTCGATCTGAGTTGAAGAGTACAACAACAAAACCTCATTAACAGATATAATACATATCAGGAAGCTATGACTATGAGACACGTTTCCTTGACCAAAAAAGATAAGTTAGATATACCTGTACAACAGACACTTAGTGCTCTCTTCAAGCGATTTTCTTCATGACTGGACGTATAC
>NC_134885.1:30145715-30165715 GCF_041734735.1 Babylonia areolata
ACCCCGCCATGTAGGCAGCCATACTCCGCTTTCGGGGGTGTGCATGCTGGGTATGTTCTTGTTTCCATAACCCACCGAACGCTGACATGGATTACAGGATCTTTAACGTGCGCATTTGATCTTCTGCTTGCGTTTACACACGAAGGGGGTTCAGGCACTAGCAGGTCTGCACATAAGTTTACCTGGGAGATCGTAAAAATCTCCACCCTTTACCCACCAGGCGCTGTCACCGTGATTCGAACCCGGGACCCTCAGATTGAAAGTCCAACGCTTTAACCACTCGGCTATTGCGCCCGGAAACAAATGTCCACCCTTAACCCTCAAGGCGCCGTGACCGCAATCGAACCCACGATCTTTGGGTTGAAAATACAACACTGTAACCACTCGGCCATTGCTGCTATCATGAGGATGGATGACAACAATGATAACAGCAAAGCCGTGTTCATCTACATATATCATACACAATAGGTAATAAGTATGACCAAAAAAGAATTGACTGCCCGAAATTTACGAAATATGACAACGGAGAAGAGAAGGAGGAGGTGGAGGAAGAGGAGAAGGACGAGAAGAAGAAGAAGAAGAAGAATGAGCAGCAGAAGAAGAAGATGATGATGTTGGTGCTGACGACAACGACGACGACGACGACGACGACGATGATGATGATGATGATGGTAATGATGATGATGATGATGATGATGATGATGATGACGATGACTGTGACAACGACGACGATGATGACGATGATGATGATGATGGTAATGATGATGATGATGATGACTGTGACAACGACGATGATGCCAAGCTGTTTACCAGAGTGTCGAAGACGACAGTGAGAAGCATGAGGAAGAAGAAGACGGCCCACAGCTGGGAGAGCGGCATCAGGGACAAAGCCTCAGGGTACACCACAAACGCCAACCCCGGGCCTGTAGTCAAAAGATAGCTTGGTTGGTTGGTTGGCTGGTGAGGTGGTTGGTTTGGGGTTATTTTTTCGTATGTTCACACAAAGTGATATTCTGGACTCTAAACACACGGACTCTAAATACACTAAAAAAAAAAAAGCTGTCGTTATAACCTGAGGAGACAGGAAAATTAAAATAAAAGAGAAAAGAAGGAGAAAGAGAAAGGAAGGAAGGAAGGAAGCAAGAAAGGAAGCAAGGAAGGAAGGAAGGAAATACAAAAGAAGGTACGCGAGGGAAAGGGAGAGATGGAGGAAAACGACAATTTTTGTTTTCGGGTGTGATAAACAAGAGAGAGAGAAACTGAGATACAAAATAGGAACTAAGGGGGAGAGAGAGAGAGAGAGAGAGAGAGAGAGAGAGAGAGAGAGAGAGAGAGAGAGAGAGAGAGACAGACAGACAGACAGACAGACAGACAGACAGACAGACAGAAAGAGAGAGAGAAATGGCAAAGAGCTACAGACACAGAGACAAAGAGATACAGACACAGAGACAAACCGAAAGACAGACACAGAGAGAAAGAGATACAGACACAGAGACAAACCGAAAGACAGACACAGAGAGAAAGAGATACTGACACAGAGAGAAAGAGATACAGACACAGAGAGAAAGAGATACAGACACAGAGACAAACCGAAAGACAGACACAGAGAGAAAGAGATACTGACACAGAGAGAAAGAGATACAGACACAGAGAGAAAGAGATACAGACACAGAGACAAACCGAAAGACAGACACAGAGGGAAAGAGATACAGACACAGAGACAAAGAGATACAGACACAGAGACAAAGAGACACAGACACAGAGACAAACCGAAAGACAGACACAGAGACAAAGAGATACAGACACAGAGACAAAGAGATACAGACACAGAGAGAAAGAGATACAGACACAGAGACAAACCGACAGACAGACACACAGACAAAGAGATACAGACACAAACCGAAAGACAGACACAGAGACAAAGAGATACAGACACAGAGACAAAGAGATACAGACACACAGACAAAGAGATACAGACACACAGACAAACCGAAAGACAGACACAGAGAGAAAGAGATACAGACACAGAGACAAACCGAAAGACAGACACAGAGACAAAGAGATACAGACACAGAGACAAAGAGATACAGACACAGAGACAAACCGAAAGACAGACACAGAGACAAAGAGATACAGACACAGAGAGAAAGAGATACAGACACACAGACAAAGAGATACAGACACACAGACAAACCGAAAGGCAGACACAGAGAGAAAGAGATGCAGACACACAGACAAACCGAAAGGCAGACACAGAGAGAAAGAGATGCAGACACAGAGACAAAGAGATACAGACACAGAGACAAAGAGATACAGACACACAGACAAACCGAAAGGCAGACAGAGAGAAAGAGATGCAGACACAGAGACAAACCGAAAGACAGACACAGAGACAAAGAGATACAGACACAGAGACAAACCGAAAGGCAGACACAGAGAGAAAGAGATGCAGACACAGAGACAAACCGAAAGACAGACACAGAGAGAAAGAGATACAGACACAGAGAGAAAGAGATACAGACACAGAGACAAACCGAAAGACAGACACAGAGGGAAAGAGATACAGACACAGAGACAAAGAGATACAGACACAGAGACAAACCGAAAGACAGACACAGAGACAAAGAGATAGAGACACAGAGACAAACCGAAAGACAGATACAGAGAGAAAGAGATACTGACACAGAGAGAAAGAGATACAGACACAGAGACAAACCGAAAGACAGACACAGAGGGAAAGAGATACAGACACAGAGACAAAGAGATACAGACAGAGACAAACCGAAAGACAGACACAGAGAGAAAGAGGTACAGACGCAGAGACAAAGAGATACAGACAGAGACAAACCGAAAGACAGACACAGAGAGAAAGAGATACAGACGCAGAGAGAAAGAGATACAGACACAGAGACAAACCGACAGACAGACACAGAGAGAAAGAGATACAGACGCAGAGAGAAAAGGGTACAGACACAGAGGCAAACCGAAAGACAGACACAGAGACAAACCGAAAGGCAGACACAGAGACAAAGAGATACAGACACAGAGACAAACCGAAAGACAGACACAGAGACAAAGAGATACAGACACAGAGACAAAGAGATACAGACACAGAGACAAAGAGATACAGACACAGAGACAAAGAGATACAGACACAGAGACAAAGAGATACAGACACAGAGACAAACCGAAAGACAGACACAGAGAGAAAGAGGTACAGACACAGAGACAAAGAGATACAGACGCTGAGAGAAAAGGGTACAGACGCAGAGAGAAAAGGGTACAGACAGAGTTTCAGTTTTCAGTTTCAGTAGCTCAAGGAGGCGTCACTGCGTTCGGCCAAAACCATATACGCCAGACAGAGACAAACCGAAAGACAGACACAGAGAGAAAGAGATACAGACAGAGACAAACCGAAAGACAGACACAGAGAGAAAGAGATACAGACAGAGACAAACCGAAAGACAGACACAGAGAGAAAGAGATACAGACGCAGAGAGAAAAGGGTACAGACACAGAGACAAACCGAAAGACAGACACAAATACAAGCAGACAGACATAGAGGTGAGGTTAGTTTTGCAGAGTACTGCCCGATGCTGTGTGCATAACGTGAAGGAAGTTTTCCTGCTAACCCATCAACCAGCGAGCCAAGCAGCTAATCAGCCACCCGTACAGCAAAGGAAGTCAAAGTGGTCATTAGTTTCTGGACTGACTACGCGTCGGTTCTTAAAACCTCAATGGCAGACAACATAAAATGATATCAGAAATATCAATTCAATAAAAAAAAACAACGTTAAAAAAGAACAATGTATTCACGTCACGTTCAGTCTGGGTAAAAATAAAAAAACAACAACACACACACACACACACACACACACACACACACAAAAACGTGAATATATTGATTTCCTCCAGGTGGTCATCGGAATACTTTTGAACATGGTGGCGAGTCAAGGACTTACCTGAAGTGCTTTCGCCAACCTGTCACCCCCTCCCCCCCCTCCCCCCCCCCCACACACAATCAAGAACTGCATACAACACAACCACTTGATCGTCTCACACACACAGTTTTCACACACTCACACCCTGTTCATCACCACAACACATACAACTCCATATCCCTCCCCCCCCCAATCCCCCCATCATCACCACCTCCTGCTGACATTTACCTGAAGACACCACCTCGTTCACAGGTACGGAGGATTGATGAGCCAGGTAGCCAAGGACAGAGAAGACTGCAAAGCCCGCGTACACACTGGTTCCCTCCCCTACCAAAGTCACCACCACAGCGTCCCTGCAAAAAACAAATGGTCTCGGTGATCATCATTGGACATAGAACTCGGAAACTCAGACACTCGGAAATGTTACAGACCATTGCCCCAATACAAAGACACAACAGAAAAGGATCAAAACCTTGACATGGTTACATGAACACATGGGTGCCTAATGCCAACAGAAATGGAGATTTGCTTGATTCATTATTTGTGAGAGCTGTTATGTTTTTTGTTTTTTTCCTCTTCATTCCAAGGCATATACAATGTGCTTGGAAAAATCTATAGTATTTTCGTCTTTTCGAGGATTACTTGTTGTTTTTACACGTGGAAAGTGAATCGTTTCGATATTTGGGAGATTTATTCATCTATTCTTTTTGTTTTGTTTTTGCTTTGACGAGTTAAAGAGATAGAACACAAACATGTAGTGGTGTCGATTTTCAATACAGAAACACGAATTTCGGGATAGAATGGACATCTCTGATATGGGACACAGACAATATCTGAGAGATAATAACAACAATAAAAGCAGCAGCAACAACAACAGCAGCAGCAGCAGCAGCAACAACAACAACAATTGTTACCAAACCAAACCAAACCAAAAAAACAACAAACACACACACACACACACACACACACACACAAAGCAAACCAACAAAAAACAAAAACGAAACAAAACACACAAAAAAACCCCACTGGATCAAGCATGTTTGCGACTCCGCCATCATGGCGCAGCGCTAATTGCTTGCTTACCTCCCTTCCCCTGGGGATGGGAAGGAAAAAGGTGAGGCAAATCCGGGGTTGGGCTTTTTTTGTTTTTGTTTTTTTTTTTTTTTTTTTTTTAAGGGGACGAGCATCTCCCACCTCCTTTCGGTTGGGGCAGCTGCATTGTTCAGTCAGTTGAACACCGAGGTCTCACTGGGGTCCTGTCACCGTTCCAGTGGTCTGTTATCATCTGTTGCCTGCTTCGCCTCAGCTGGACAACTTCCACACGATAAATGGCGCTGTGGCAGAATCGGCCAGGCGTTAGACTTCTGAATCCAGTGTTCACCTGTGATCAGGGTTCGAGGCCCCGTTTCGGCATGGTGTTCTCTTCTTAGGGAAAGGTACTTTACCCCGACTTTTCCTCACTGTACGCAGGTTTGAATGGGTACCCGACTTGGTTTGGGGAAGGTTAACTCTTTCCATACGAACGGCGAAAGAGACGACGTTTCACCCCAATTACCATCATCAAAATATTGCAAGCGGAAGGCTCTTATACTGAAGACGTGCATGTTGACAAAGAATACCACAATTCTGACGACGGAAGCTAAAGGTTGGGCCATTCAGACACCCACTTGACATCCGAGGGGTCTGTGTAGAGGAGAAGAGAGGACTGGCCGTACTGAGTGAGTTAAAAAACGGTGGAAGGGAATGATTAATTTTGGCCCCTCTTTCCTATCGTGTCGAGTGCTTGGTAGTGTTGATAAGAAATCCCTGCCCCTTTGGCTGTAGACGTAACTACTTAAGCTTGTGTTTGATGGTTTTGGGGAAGGATGTGGGCTAAAAATCATTCCATCATTCTGTATGCAGTAGATAGGTTGTTCCACACCATCTGGCTTCTGCCCAGAGGAGATTGTGCTGTGGGGGCCAAATGCTGCGGGTTGACTGGGACACAGCCAATAACCATCCGCTCCAAATATATATATATATATATATGTGTGTGTGTGTGTGTGTGTGTGTGTGTGTGTGCGTGTGTGTCCTTGAGAGCAGTGGTGTAAAATGTCGAATTTCTGGAGCAGTTGTCTGTATCATTCATGTCTGGCAAATATCAGGGTATGTTATGAAAGGAAGCGTAGAAGAAAGCTTGGACACACACACGGTTTGAAACTTGAACGGACATTAAAAAAAAAAAAAAAAATCATAGCTGTCAACTGATCCTCATCCATCCTCACAATAAAAAAGAGAAACAAATATGTTGTTGCCGCGTGGCTGTTTAAAGAAGGCACGGAAATGAGAAAAAAAAAGAGAACCAACAACAGCTAACGACCACATCATCATCAACAATATCAAGAACAATAGCAACAACAACAAACAGCCACACGATCATCATCATCATCATCATCATCATCATCACCATCATCATCATTAACATCAAGAACAGCAACAACAACAAACAACCACACCACCATCATCATCATCATCATCACCATCACCATCATCGCCATCAACAACACCAAGAACAACAGCAACAGCAACAAACAACAACAAACAACCACACCACCACCATCATCAGCAGCATCAAGAACAGCAGCAACAGCAGCACGTGCAGCAGTGCGGGACCAGAGACCTGAGGACGTTGTTGTTGAACTTGTTGAAGGAGGACAGAGTCTGGCAGGTGCCCCAGGCGATGGCCAGAGAGTAGAACACCTGGAGTGAGGCCTGGATCCAGATCTGATCACCAACACACACACACACACACACACACACACACACACACATGGACGTTAATGCGAGAAACACGCGCAAACCATGCACCGTTAACAGCGTCACTGTGCTGTTAAGTCGTAGCCGTGCTGTGCCTTCTGTCCATGGTGAAATGCACAGCTGTAATGTGTGTTAGCTCATAGCCATGGAACTGTGCTCACCTTCAACTGTATATCGTCGTAACTGTGGCAATGTGACGAGTTTTGGTTAAGAGTAACTCCGTGTTAAGTTTCAGCTTTGACACACGCTCATGCCCATAAAGACAGGCAGTCAACACAGGATTTGATAAGAATGCAGAATCAGTTTTCTCTCGCACGCCCACTAGATTAACTTTTCTGGTAAGTGATCTTACAAAATATTCGTACATAAAGTAATCTCCAGCTCCTCCTCTTACTCCATCTTTTTCATTCTTTGATTATGAATGCTTAAATGTCGATATTTACGTAATGGTCAACAAGTCATCCCTTCCTCCTTCTTTTTCTTCTTCTTGTGATACCGCTTTATGTAGAATAAATGATTCATGGCTGCGTGATATCAATAACAGCAAGGCGGTTGGAATGATATTCCTTGATTTCACAAAAGCGTTTGACTTAATCAATCACGAAACATTGCTTCATAAATTGAAATGTTATGGTATTGATGATAACTGCTTATTGTTTCTGAGGTCTTGCCTGGAAAACCGTATTCAATCTGTCTATTCACGTGGCTTTATTTCTTCCAAAAGGCATGTTCCAAGAGGAGTACCACAAGGGTAAAGTCTAGGCCCTCTCGTATTTTCCTTGTATATCAATTATCTACCTTTATCAATTCAACATGCAATATGATTTATTTGCTGATGATACACCAATACAATATTCTAGTCACAATCTTGACGAAATTAGTTATCATCTGAATGCCAGCACGAAATCTGTCGAAAACTGGTGTGATGCTAATGATATGGTCGTGCACCCTGAAAAGACAAAATGCGTATTAATTTGTCCTCGTCAGAATAGACAGAACATGAAAGAAACACAACTTAACATAAAATATAAAGACAATATTATTAAACAAGTAACTAAGCATATGCTATTAGGCATTACTATTGATCAAAATCATTCGTGGCAGGAACTTATTCATTGCCTTATAAAACAAGTATCATCAAGTCTATTCCAATTGTCACAGATCAAACACTTTTTTGATAATCATTCTACTTTGCCAATATCCAGTCTCGTCTCAGCTATTGCTCAGTTATTTGGGGTAAATGTCCTCCTTCTACATTAAAGCCACTTTGCTCTATACAAATACGTGCCATTAAGATGATTAGCCATGTAAATACCACAGGCGGATCTGTGCACAATATGTACTTCAAATATTACCTGTTCATCTACTTATTAGATATAACACATTGATTCTTATGCATAAGACTGTTTATAACGCATGCCCACAATATTTAAAGTCATTATTTTGTTTCCAGTTCCAACGTAAATCAGAGCTATTGTCCCAAAGCCTAAAATTGATGTATTTAAGATGAGTCTCTCATTTAATGGAAGCATATAATGGAACATGCTTGCAAAGACATGTCGTCAAATTCCAGCCATATCTCTCTAAGTCTAACATAAAAATATTTCTATTCGATACTTTTGATTAACATACTCGCGGTCTTTTGCAAATGCTTGTTTGTACTCAGTCCACTAGCTGCCATGCCATGATGAATGAAAAATTGAATGTATGTGTGATCGTGGTAGGAAATGAACAGTAAGTGCGCGCGCGCGCCTGTGCGTGTGTGTGTGTGTATGTGTGTACGTGTGTGTGTTTGAGTGTGTGGGCGTGAATGTGTACGCATGTCTTTGTTTGCTTGTTTTATTATATATATATATATATATATATATATATATATATATATATGTGTGTGTGTGTGTGTGTGTGTGTGTGTGTGTGTGTGTGATAATGTACCAATTGTTCTTTTCATTGCTTTGTTACTTTTAATAGGCTATTACAGTTACTAATCTTATTCGTCGTTCTTATTATTTTATGTTATTTTATTTTATTTCTTTATTTTTACGTTTTGTGTCGTTACATGGGCAGAATTGTAAAAAAGGTCTTTACTGCGCCTAATTCTTTACCAATTAAAGATCCAACCAATCAATCAATCTTCTTCTTCTTCCTCTCCTCCTCCTCCTTCTTCTTCTTCTCCTCCTCCTCCTTCTTCTTCTTCTTCTTCTCCTCTTCTTCTTCTTCTTCTCCTCTTCTTCGTTTTCTTCTTCTTCTCCTCCTCCTCCTCCTCCTTCTTCTTCTCCTCCTCCTCCTCCTCCTCTTCTTCTCCTTCTTCTTCTCCTCTTCTTCGTTTTCTTCTTCCTAGTCTTCTTTTTTCAATCTATTGCTCAATAACGGTGCAAATTTGTTTCTGAATGAAATCAAAGGTACAAAACCACTCCTGACAGGTGGATATTTACATTATAGTCGACCAGTTTCCGGAAGTCAGGCGTGATGTAGAAGAGAACTCCCTCCAATGCTCCCGGCAAGGTGGCGCTGCGGATCAGCAACACCGTCAGCAAGACGTAGGGTGCTGTGGCCGTGACGTACACCACCTGGGACATCATCATCTTCACCGTCATTGTCGTCGTCATCATCGTCTTCATTGTAATCATTCAGGGTCATCATCATCATTGTATTCATCATCATCATCATCGCCATCATCATTATCATCATCATCATCATCTCCATTGAAATAACACGAAGGAGGAAGGTGGCAGAATGGTTAAGACGCTCATCTGTCAATACAGATAGTCCGTGAGGGTGTGGGTTCAAATCCCGCTCTCGCACTTTCTCCCATGTTTGACTGAAAAAAAAAACACCTAAAAAACTGAGCGTCTAGTCGTTCGAATGAGGCGATGAATTGAGGTCTCGTGTGCAACACGCACGTGGTGCAGTGAAAAAGAACCCATGGCAACAAAAGAGTTGTCCTCTGGCGAAAATTCGGTAGCAGAAATCCACTCTGACAGGTACACAAATATATATATGCATGGACTCAAGGCCTGACAGCAGGTGTGGTGTAGCGCATATGGATTTGTCCGAACGCACTGGCGCCTCCTTCAGAAACTAACCATCGTAAGTATCGTCGTCGTCGTAATCGTTGTAATCACCATCACTACCCCCAGCATCATCAACACACCATCATGATCATCACGAACGTTGTCGTCACCATCATCATCTTCGTCTTCGTAGTTATCCTAAATAATGATGATGACGATGATAGTGGTAATGATCACCATCATCACCATAATACATTTACGTTGCATTGCATTTTCAAGCCTCCAAAGACACTCTAAAACGCGAAAGTCAGACATAAAGTACACGGGAACATACAACAACAACAGGAACAACAACAACAACAACAACAACACACACACACACACACACACACACGCACACACACACACACACACACACACACACACACACACACACACACACACACACACGACAATGAAGAACATATCATGACGAAATGATGATGATGATGATGATGATGATGATGGTGGTGATGATGGTGGTGGTGGTGGTGGTGGTGATGATGATGATAATGATGATGATGATGGTGGTGATGATGGTGGTGGTGATGATGATGATGATGATGACGAAGATGATAACAGTGACGTCACCTTGCCCGAGGTCTTGATGCCCTTGAAGAGCGCCAGGAAGATGAGGAGGACGACCACAGTCTGCGCCACGGCCAGGTACCACACCACCTCCCCTGTCTCGTACAGACCCCCGGAGATCTGCAGCACGTTGTGCCTGGGACACAGTCAGCGTCGTCGTCAGCGTCTCATCATCTTCATCGTCATCGTCATCATCATCGTCTTTGTCATCATCATCATTTCTACCTCTCCCTCCCCAGCCCCTCCCCCTTGTCTCATACCTCATGCATGCAAGGTGAGGTTCGGGGCGGTGCTGAGAGAAGAAGTAAGAAATCGAGAGAGCTTCCAGATAGTGGAGTGATGGCCTAGAGGTAACGCGTCCGCCTTGGAAACGAGAGAATCTGAGCGCGCGGTTTCGAATCACGGCTCAGCCGCCGATATTTTCTCCCCCTCCACTAGACCTTGAGTGGTGGTCTGGACACGTCATTCGGATGAGACGATAAACCGAAGTCCCGAGTGCAGCATGCACTTAGCGCACGTAAAAGAACCCACGGCAACAAAAGGGTTGTTCCTGGCAAAATTCTGTAGAAAAAAACTGCACGCAGGAAATAATACAAAAAAACAAATGGTTGGCGCTGTAGTGTAGCGACGCGCTCTCCCTGGGGAGAGCAGCCCGAATTTCACACGGAGAAATATGCTGTGATAAAAAGAAATACAAATACAAAAGATAGGTTCTGAAAAGAAGAGGATTTTTTTTTTTTTTAGTGAAGAGCGAAAGGCAGGAGAGTCAGATGAACGTATATGACGTGGAAAGTGGTTTCAGATAAGATGCGTAGGATACAGGAAAGGGCTGTTCACCATAGGTTCTTGTGCTGACGCGTGGAATTTTTCAGAAGGTAACAATCAGAGGAAAGGCAGAGAGCTTTCGCGGGGATCGCAAGCACTGATGAGGTCAGAAAGGTAGGTAGGTCCAGTGGAGTGGAAAGCGGAGAAGCAGAGACACCATAATTTATATTCAATTTTCGCCTCAACCGGATCGAGTGAAAAGTGCGGAGGTGAGGAGAAATGTGATCAGTAGGTGGGACTCTGCGAGTTAGACGGGCAGCATTGTTTTGGTGTTGTTGGTCTTTTTATTCGCCGAAGAAGATTAAGGGGAACAACCTGTGAGAAGAAAAATACAGTAATTGATTTGTGAAAACACAAAAGCGGAACTAAGGGGTTTTGTAGTTTAAACAGAAATGTACTGACGAACAGAGTTTATCCGTCGAAATTCACAATTCACTGTGGTTATCAGATTGAACACGTAGGCATGTATACTGAGAATTTGAATCAAGAATGACTCTGAGGTTCCTGGCTGAAAAAAAAAAAGAAAACTGAATTGTTGCATCGTCGACAAGATGGTCAGCGAAAGAGACATTCTTGACATTCGTAAAAAGAATTAATCACAGCTTCATTTGTATCATAATCTAGCTTTAGTTTGTTGAATGCCATCCACGATTTAACACCTAGAATGCACTCTTGCATCGGCTGAATCCGACAGTCTATCTGGACAGGTTCTGTAGACTTTTGTTGTTTAGCATCATCAGCAAAAGAGTGGTGAAGAGTAGAATTACCACAAATCACATCAGGGCCTAGGATGGAGCCTTGCGGCACACCGTAGGAGGTCACCACAAGTTGTTAACTGAGACAGATACAGGTTTAAGCCTGAGAGAGAGTGTTCTGTTGTCTGTTGTGTCGAACGCCGCCGAAAGATCAAGCACGTTCAACACAAGTAGCCTTGGTCAACAGATATTAAAACGTTAACACTGATACTAAAACTAACAGTAATACCAATACTAATAGCAATGCAAGTACTGTCACTACAAATATTAGTTATAATGACAATGGTAGTAGATGCAGTAGTGGTAGCAGTACTTGTAACAGTAGTGGTAATAATAATAGTAATTACCAATAATAATGAAAAACAAAAATGGTAATGTTGATAAGGAAAAGTTTTGATAATGATGGCAATAATCATTGCATGTCAAAAAGTAAACAAAATTAGAATCTGAAAAGATAAAACAAACTCTGACATAATGATCGCCATGTCAGACCCCATATAAGGCACTTATAAGTACTGCATTGAACGTATCTATGTGTATGTATGGTGCGTATTGTGTTGTGCTGTGTTGTGTTGTGGTGCGCGCGCGCGCGCGCGTGTGTGTGGGCGTGTGCGTGCGTGCGTGCGTGCGTGCGTGTGTGTGTTTGTGTGTGCGCGTGTGTGTGTGTGCATCATGTGCTAATACCAATCTGAAATAAGCTAGATTCCGTACTGACCCAGAACCAAACTAATCACAACATGATGCCTACAGATTTGGCCAGAGTGTTGAAAAATGATCAGTAGCATATGCTCAGATCAGCATTAGCACATAGTCAACACACACACACTCTCTCCCGCACTCTCTCTTACTGTCTGCACAGCTCAGTTACTTCTCAAAGCGGCACCGATGTTTCTCCTTGGTGCTGTGGAGAATTGGCTCACGGTCCTGCTGAGTAACAGACATTTAGATAGACAGACAGACAGACAGACAGACCGACAGAGCAAATTCCTACACATGTATCAGCTGTATCAGCTTTCGTCTAAATCGAAAATGAATGATGACAAGGATACTACTCAGGATATTCCATTTTTCGGTTTGGAGATGTGTGAAAAAAAAAAAAAAAAAAAAAAAAATGCTGTGCTCTGTGCTTTCTTTCTTTCTCCGGCACCAAACCAGGCCCGAGATATACAGATACCTGCAGTGTCGTTCATGAAATTTGAGCAACATTCCCCACAGAGGCATCTGTGATGAGGTTGACCCCTGCATTATTGCATGGTCCCAGTATTCCCCATTTGAGCCCAGGGCACACTCACCCCTCTGGGCCACGGGTTGACAAAAAAAAAAAAAAAAAAAAAAAAAATCCCCACCTCTGTTGGGGTTCGAATCCACGTCCTTCAGGGCGTCAGTCAGCCCGTGATGATTAACCGCTTCGCGATACACACTCCAAACCTAAGTTGATACACATGCTCCAAGTTTATTTGGTGTCTAATACATCAACGTAAACCCTGGAACAGACTCCACACACACACACACACACACACACACACACACACACACACACACACACACACACACAAAACAAAAAAACCCACAAATACACATACACACGCACAAACAGAAAAGCGCGCGCGCGCATTCACGAGCTAATTACTAAACGTATACATGCAGATTTACATACAAGGCACTGACAAACGCTACCTCGCACGCGTACGTGTGTGTGTGTGTGTGTGTGAGTGAGTGAGTGAGTGTGTGTGTGTGTGTGTGTGTGTGTGTGTGTGTGTGTGGTGTGTGTGTGTGCGTGTGTGTGAGCGCGCGCGTGCGTGCGTGCGTTTGCGTGTGTGTAAATGATGTGCTGATTACAAATCTGAACTGACACAGAATCGAGCTACAATGTAATACCACCGCGTCTACATGTTTGGCCAGACTGTTGATAACTTATCAAGTGTGTCTGTTCAGAGCTGCATCAACACATGGTCAACACCCACCCACACACTCTCTCTTTCTCTCTCTCTAGTCTTACTGTCTGCACAGCTCAGTTACTTCTCAAAGCGGCACACGATGTTTCTCCTTGGTGCTGTTGGAGAATTGGGTCACGGTCCTTCTGGGTAACAGACAGTCAGATGACAGACACACGAACGGACAGACAGACAAAACTGACTGACAGACTGACAAAGCACATCCTACACACGTTTCATATCATTCTGTACTGAATTGTGGAAAACAAAGACGCTGGCTAGGAAATATATTTCTGATCTGAGACTTCGTGACAAAAAATAGGCTGTACTCTGTGCTTTCTTTCACATGTGGAGTGATGGCCATGTGGAGTGATGGCCTAGAGGTAACGCGTTCGCCCAGGAAGCGACAGAATCTGAGCGCGCTGATTCGAATCATGACTCAGCCGCCGATATTTTCTCCCCCTCCACTAGACCTTGAGTGGTGGTCTGGACGCTAGTCATTCGGATGAGACGATAACCCGAGGTCCCGTGTGCAGCATGCACTTAGCGCACGTAATAGAACCCACGGCAACAAAAGGGTTGTTCCTGGCAAAATTCTGTAGAAAAATCCACTTCGATAGGAAAACAAATAAAACTGCACGCAGGAAAAAATACAAAAAAATGGGTGGCGCTGTAGTGTAGCGACGCGCTCTCCCTCGGGAGAGCAGCCCGAATTTCACACAGAGAAATATGTTGTGATAAAATGAAATACAAATACAAATATATGTATATATCCCGGAGTCAACCAGGCCTGAAAAATACATACACCTGCAGTGTTTAGGAAATTTGAGCACAACTCCCAAAGAGTCATCTGTGAAGTGTATGACCCTGCGTCGTGTGGTCTCAGTCTTCCCATCTGAGTCCTGAGCACATTCAACTCTGGTAGGAGCTGGCACACCTCCGTCGGGCCTCGAACTCATGTCCTTCCATCAGTCAGACCGCAATGGCAACCACTTCACGATATACTCTCCACATTCAAGCTGACACACATTACAAATTTAAACTGATACACACTCCAAATTCAGTCTGTTTCCAAATTTAAGCTGATATACAGTCCGAATACAAGCTTATACACATTCCAAACTGAAGCTGATACACACACCAAATTTAATCTGATACACAGTCCAGATTAAGTAGCGTCTAATAACCAACATTCCCTGGTAATGATTCCAGTCACATACACAGAGACACACAGACATTCATACACAAAGACACACACGCGCGCGCAAGCGCGTACTAAATGCATGAATGCGGATTTATTTTCGAGGGGTGCTCATTATGTAGCTGAACAGGAAAAAAAGCTACAGGAACAACATAATCACTAATTTACGTCAAACAATAAAGCAACGAAAAACAACACTTTTAAACTGGTTCCATATCCACGAAAACGGAGTATGGCTGTCTACATGGCGGGGGAAAAACGGTCATATACGTACAGCCCACTCGTGTACATACGAGTGAACGTGGGAGCTGCAGTCCACGAACCTATAAGAAAAAGAAGAAGAAGAAAGAGACGAAGAAGAAACTGGTTCCATAAGTTTGGGAGGTCAACGCGCGAAGATGATGACCATTGTAATCATCCAATAACCGTCGTTACTGTAACCAGTGAAGGTTACCGAAAGAAGGTCAGTGATTGAGGAGGATCCAAACAGTGCTTAAAACGTCTGCCAGAAAAGGTGACTCAGTCCTGAAGTGGCGACCACCCTGGAGGCGCGGGTTCGAACCTGCTGAGGACTAGGAAAACAGAAAAAAAAAGAAAAGGTGGCAATACAAGGGCATCCAAGAGTCATGACCTGGGTGCAGCCAGCCCCCCTTAGAGTGTAAGGAGTTCAGGGCCGAAACACTTGACTGAGGGGGGCTTATTCTCTGAAGACCTTGCACTGTCCAGCTCTCCCTAGAGTTTCTTATCACTTCCATAAATTTCAGTCTGGGAGGTCAACGCGCGAGGATGATGACCATTGCAGTCATCCAGTAATCGTCGTTACTGTAACCAGTGAAGGTTACCGAAAGAAGGCCAGTGATTCAGGAGGATCCAATAATGACTGATAATGGAACAGAAAATGCAATGAACTTTCCATCGGGAAGTATCAATGTCGTTTTTCATGACCACCTTGGCGTTGGGGACCGCTGTACTGTTGGGGGCTCTCTTAACTTCAAATGATGAGCAAAAGATGGTGAGGGTTTATTTGAGCGCACACATGCTCCAAATCGTTGACGGGGGAAGATGAAATCGCGTTTGGGACATTGCAGCTAGAGACGAGGACGTGGGTGTTTTGAGTGTAATCCCGAAAGAAAGCAACAGTCAGCAGTCTGGGTGTTCCCAGGTGAGAGAACCCATCTGTACAGATCCAGAACACAAGCAGACAAATGGTGGTGTGTTTCGTTTTTCAAAATTGAGTCATACAGTCATCATACCCCCTTCAAGAGACATAAAGACGATGACTCCAGACTAGAATGCCAACCACTGTCCCACATAAAAAGTATTCGAGGCATGGAGCAGACAGTGTCTCCGCTCTGTGTATAATCCAGGGTCTCCCGCCGCATCATGACAATGCCAGTGCACACACTGCAGCGGAAATGTTTGACTTTCTGGCGGAGTAAACGTGCATGTACAGCGGGTCAAATATATCCCAAACTCCCTCGTGACCGATTCCTGTTCCCTTTTGGACAAGCGACCGCTGTAAGGAATGCAGTTCCAGAGTGCTGAAGATGTTCGAACTTTCTTCCATGGCGTTCTTTTGGGCTGTACCTATTTAAACGCGGTCGTGAGGTACAGACACGCGATTTAAAAGAATGAGAAAATGCTTGGATTCTGAGTAAGGATACACCAATAAGATGGAATGATCATATTACGTGTAAGCATGCCCACATGGTTTGTGTTTATATACTTATTGAGCGCACCTCGTATATTGCTTGACGGGCGCAATAGCCGAGTGGTTAAAGCGTTGAACTTTAATTTTGAGGGTGCCGGATTCGGATCTCGTTAACGGCGCCTGGGCGCGTATGCACGTCAGAACCGGTTAGCTTAAACGCGTTTAGAGCTTAAACGCGGTTAGCTATACGGGCCCTAACCGCGTATAAACCCTAACCGGATTTGGTATGCACGACGCGCTAAACGGAAACGTATAGCTAAACGCCAAGTGCAAGGTGAGATATTTATAGATTACTGGGCAAACCGGCTCCGCTGTGTGCTTTCGGTTTAATCCAACTACACGTGGAAGTTTCTGAAATTTGCAGCATGACGGAGAAAGTCGGAAAAAGGGCCAGAAAAGCTAACTTCAGTGCTGAGGAAATTAGAATACTACTTGAAGAGCTGCAAGTAGAACATGTGACCCTTTTCAGCAGCCACAGCCATAATTAATTCATACTCACATTTTCTGTCTACATATCAAACACACACACACACACTCACACACACACACACACACACACATGCACACACACACACACACACGCACACACACACACACACACACATGCACGCACACACACGGGTGGACACACACACACACACACACACAAACACACACACACACGCACACACAAACACATACACACACACACACACACACACAAACACACACACACACACACATGCACACACACACACACACACACACGCACACACACACACACACGGGTGGACACACACACACACAAACACACACACACACACGCACACACACACACACGCACACACACACACACACACACACACACACACACACACACGCACACAGAGTGTGTTTGGGGGGAGGGGGGGGCAAAGAGTCCTACCTGAACGTTGATTGAATGGTAGCCTTTTCTGTTGACGAATTCATGTTCCTGCTCGTGTGGCCGCTGGATGCACACCTGTGTTCCATCGATGCACCCCACCGCGTTGGGGAATCCGTAAGACTGGTAAAGCGCTCGTTTGGTTCTGTTCGCACTGGATTGATCAGGAAAGAAGATACGTTGCCGGGCTTGTCTGAACATAGCGTCAGTCACTCTGCTGACAGTTCGGCTCACTGTCGACTGGTCCACGCCGACCAATTCTCCACAGACGTCTTGAAATATTGACGTGGCCAAGTAGCGCAAAGTGACGAGCACTTGCTGCAGGGGAGTGAGGGTGAATCCGCGATTCGCGAGAGTGATGTCAGCTGACACCTCACGTATCAGTTCCAGGATGTGCTGCCGACGAAATCGGAACTTACGAAACACTTCTCTGTTGTCGTACGTGTCGAAGGGATTAGTACGGTCCCGGAAAATCCGGTTTCTTCGTAGAAGACGCCGCTGTCGTGCTTGGAAAAACAAAAGTGCCGCCATATTTACACGCGTTTAGGCCCGCTATCGGACCCCCAGAGGTGCGATAACTTTAAACGCGAAAATCCGTATAGGATAGGCTAACCAGATTGACGTGCATACCGATTTTTCCCGCCTATCCGCCCGTATAGGGGATAAACGCGGTTAGTCCACTAAACGGACCGACGTGCATACGCGCCCTGGTGGGTAAAGGGTGGAGATTTTTTTCCGTTCTCCCATATGTGCAGACCTGCTGGTGCATGAACCCCCTTCGTGTATATACGCAAGAAGAAGATCAAATACGCAAGTTAAAGATCCTGTAAAACAAGTCAGTGTTCGGTGGGTTATGGAAACAAGAAAATACCCAGCAATCACACCCCCTACATGGCGGGGTAAAATACGGCCATACACGTAAAAAAACAAAAACAAACACACACACACACACTCGTGTGCATACGAGTGAACGTGGGAGTTGCAACCCACGAACGAAGAAGAAGTATATGTATCCCGGCGTCAACCAGGGCCTGAGAGATACAGATACCTGCAATTTTGTTCATGAAATTTGAACAGCATTCTCAAAAAAAGAAAAAAAAGAAAAAGAAAAAAAAGGCATCTGTGAGGTTGGTGGATGATGACACTGCATCGCGTGGTGCCAGCCTTTCCCTTGTGAGCCCATAGCACACTCAGTAAAACAAACAAACAAACAAAACGTACAGATGTGCTGGCGCTCCATTTTGACGCTTGCTTCGAACGCCGTGGTAGCTGGTGCACTCCAAATCAAGGGGGCGTCTAATAACCGAAATAAACCCTAATACAGTTGACAGGTACATGCGCACCCCCCCCATTCCCCCACCCCCCCACCCCCCCGCGCCCCCACCCCCGCCCCCTTGTTCCAGGACCAACACAAACACACACGCACGCATGCGCTTCGTACTAAAATAATGCATGCATATATGGAAGAGATAAATGCTCTTTCACACGTATTTCATGCGTTCGTACACGTATCAATGTCTAGATTGCATAACTGTATGATAGTGTGTGATAAATGCGTGTACACACACAACCACTCTGACACACACGCACGCACACACACACACACACACACACACACACACACTCACACACACACACACACACACACACATTGTGTACCGAAGGTACACATGCAAATTTACAGAAACAACACAAGTGTTGTCTCGCGCGTACGTGTGTGTGTGTGTGTGTGTGTGTGTGTCTGTGTGTGTGTGTTTGTGTGTGTGTGTGTGTGTGTGTGTGTGTGTGTGTGTGTATGTGTCTCTGTGTGTGCCTGTGTGTGTGTGTTTGAGTATGTGTGTGTGTGTGTGTTTGTGTGTGTGTGTGTGTGTGTGTGTGCGTGCGTGTGTGTGTGTGTGTATGTGTGTCTCTGTGTGTGCCTGTGTGTGTGTGTTTGAGTATGTGTGTGTGTGTGTGTGTGTGTGTGTGTGTGTGTGTATGTGTGAGTGTCTGTGTCTGTGTGTCTGTGTCTGTGTCTGTGTCATGGGTGTGCGCGCATCGTTCATGTGCTGACACGAATCTGAACTGACACAGAATCCACCAGCGCTTACTGTCTGCACAGCTCAGTTACTTCTCAAAGCAGGCACCCGATGTGTTCTCCTTGGTGCTGTGGAGAATTGGCTCGCTGTCCTGAAGAATAACAGTCAGATAGACACACGAACGGACGGACGGACGGACGGACAGATAGACAGACAGACAGGCTGACAGAGTGACTGACTGACAAAGCAGTTCGAACATAAAGTTTCGATTTCAAATATA
>NC_134885.1:30170715-30173215 GCF_041734735.1 Babylonia areolata
TTAAACACAGCACCACGTACCATTGAGACTCGACAGCGCCTCCCAGTGCCCTTCCACGACTCCCGAAGAGTTCAGTGACGTCACGTTGCCATACCCGAACGTCAGGTTGCCGTTCACAGACGTCAGGTTTCCGTCGGCGTTGCCGGAGCTGCTGCCGAAGTCGGCGAAGGTGCGGCAGTTGGGGGTGTTCCACCACTGGTCACAGCGGGTCCAGGGCAGGGTTGCCTGGAAGGACGACACCAGGTAGTACAGGGACCAGGCCAGGATGATGTTGAAGTACCAGAACACGATGGCCGCCAGCAAGAACGTCGTCACCCCTATCCCTGTGGTGGATGGAAAGAAAAGACCAGAAATTGTCACTCACCCCTATCTCTGTGGTAGTGAAGGAGCCATTAAAAAAAGGCCAAAAATTAGTGGATAGGAAAAGGCCATAAATTGTCATCCCTATCTCTGTTGTGGATTGGAAAAAGGCCAGAAATTGTCACCCCTATCCCTGTGGAGGATAGAGAAAAGCCTGAAACTGTCACCCCTATCTTTGCAGTGGATGGAAAAAGGCAGACCATAAACTCTCACCCCTATTTTTGAAGAGGATGAAAAAAAGGCCAGAAATCGTCACCCCAATCTCTGTGATAGTAAAACAAAAAACCCCACAAACTGTCTGGTGACTCCTATCCCTGTGGTAAAAAAGCCACAAAACTGTGTAGTCACCCCTATACCTGTAGAGGATGGAAAAAAGGCCAGAAATTGTCACCCCTATCCCTGTAGAGGTTGGAAAAAGACCAGAAATTGTCACCCCTATCCCTGTAGTGATTGGAAAAAGTCCAGAAATTGTTACCACTATCCCTGTAGTGCATGGAAAAAGGCCAAAAATTGTCACCCCTATCTCTGTTGAGGATGGAAAAAGGCCAAAAATTGTCACCCCTATCTCTGTTGAGGATGGAAAAAGGCCAGAAATTGTCACTCCTATCTCTGTTGTGGACTGGAAAAAGGCCAGAAATTGTCACCCCTATCCCTGTGGAGGATAGAGAAAAGCCTGAAACTGTCACCCCTATCTTTGCAGTGGATGGAAAAAGGCAGACCATAAACTCTCACCCCTATTTTTGAAGAGGATGAAAAAAAAGGCCAGAAATCGTCACCCCAATCTCTGTGATAGTAAAAAAAAAAAACCCACAAACTGTCTGGTGGCTCCTATCCCTGTGGTAAAAAGTCACAAAACTGTGTAGTCACCCCTATACCTGTAGAGGATGGAACAAAGGCCAGAAATTGTCACCCCTATCCATGTAGAGGTTGGAAAAAGACCAGAAATTGTCACCCCTAATCCCTGTAGTGATTGGAAAAAGTCCAGAAATTGTTACCACTATCCCTGTAGTGCATGGAAAAAGGCCAAAAATTGTCACTCCTATCTCTGTTGTGGATTGGAAAAAGGCCAGAAATTGTCACTCTTATCTCTGTTGTGGACTGGAAAAAGGCCAGAAATTGTCACTCCTATCTCTGTTGTGGACTGGAAAAAGGCCAGAAATTGTCACTCCTATCTCTGTTGTGGATTGGAAAAAGGCAGACCATAAACTCTCACCCCTATTTTTGAAGAGGATGGAAAAAAAGGCCAGAAATCGTCACCCCTATCTCTGTGATAGTAAAAAAGAAAGACCACAAACTTTCTGGTCACCCCTGTCCCTGTGGTAAAAATGCCATAAATTGTGTAGTCACCCCTATCCCTGTAGTGATTGGAAAAAGACCAGAAATTGTCACGCCTGTCTCTGCAGAGGTTGGAAAAAGGCCAGAAATTGTCACCCCTATCTCTGTAGAGGACGGAAAAAGACCAGAAATTGTCACCCCTATCTCTGATGGGGAAAAGGCCAGAAATTGTCACCCCTATCTCTGTAGAGGATGGGAGGATGGAAAAAGGCCAGAAATTGTCACCCCTATCTGTAGTGATTGGTAAAAGGCCAGAAATTGTCACCCCTATCCCTGTTATGGATGGGAAAAGGCCATAAATTGTCATCCCTATCTCTGTTGTGTGTGGAAAAAGGCCATAAATTGTCACCCCTATCTCTGTTGTGGGTGGAAAAAGGCCATAAATTGTCACCCCTATCTCTGTTATGGGTGGAAAAAGGCCAGAAATTGTCACCCATATCCCTGTAGTGATTGGAAAAGGGCCAAAAAGTGTCACCCCTATCCCTGTTAGTGGATGGGAAAATGCCATAAATTGTCACCCCTATCTCTGTAGTGAAGAAAAAGGCCACAAACTGTTACCACCCTTATCCCCGGAGTAGAAAGGTCAGAAACTGTCTTTGTCACCCATATTTCTGGAGGAAAAAGGCCACAGATTGTCTGGTCACCCTTGTCCTGGGAGTAAATAACGGTCACAAGTTGTCATGTCTTGTGACCCCTGTCTCTGTAGTGAAAGAAAAGGGGGAGGGGGAAGGGGGTGGGTGGGTGGGAGGAAGGGGGAGGGGTCACAAATTAGATATCATCACCCCTATACCTGTGTGTGAGGGGA
>NC_134885.1:30180715-30183215 GCF_041734735.1 Babylonia areolata
TCATTCGCCATCCAGTCATATCCAGCCATATCTGATAAATAAAAAGCAATTACACCTGACTGAACAGCACGAAAATCAGAAGTTTTGACGCGCGCGCGTGCACACACACACACACACACGCGCGCGTGCAGAACACACGCACACACACACACACACACACACACACACACACACACACACACACACACACACACACACACAATAACAACAAAAACACACCACACACACACATACACATTCTCTCTCTCTCTCTCTCTCACTATCTCTCTCTCTTGTTTTTGTTTGTTTGTTTGTTTTGCCAAGGTGAACTGAAAAACGAATGCCATTTATTGTTCATTCGTTCTGTGTACATTGATTTTACGGACAAAATTTCTTCAAGACTGTTTAAATTTGTCTCCTTGTACACTTGTTCGGTCAAACAACGAGCAGATAAATTGTCAAGTATCAAAATTCATTTTCCATGCAATCGAAAGGAAAAACCGTCTACTCAGACGTAATATTATTAAGGAAAGTTTCAGGTCCATGAACAGTGTGATTTATTCAAGTATTGTAATCCCCCAGTCTCCTGGTTTTGAATTGAGGTCCACGGCCAAAGTTCATCAAAACATTTTCGTTCGTTCGTTCGTTTATTCTCTCTCTCTCTCTCTGTCTGTCTTTCTGTCTCTTTCTCACTCTCTCTCTCCCTCTTTCCCTTCTCTATCTCCCTCCCTCCTTCCTCTGTTTCCCCCTTTCTCTCTCTCTCTCTGTCTCTCTCTCTCGTCTCTCTCTCTCTCTCTCTCTCTCACGAACGGGGGTTTTACCTTTCAAAATGGGACAGAAGCCCCAGACATGCAGAGGACTCTTGCCCCTGAACTGTCCCAGAGCCGTCTCCAGGAAGAACATGGGCGCTCCGATCACGAACAGGCACACGATGAAGGGCAGGAGAAAGGCCCCTGAAACCAAGAGCAGCGGATGACCATCGGCCTACACGCAAGGGAGGATATTGGCATGGACAATCAAATCAAATCATGTTGTTTATACCCAAGCCGACCACTAAGGCCATGTCAGGGCATAATTATGGGCATAGAAAGAAGAATTGAACATTGCAGTAAAAAACAATAACACGCCAAAAAACAAAAAACAAAAAAACAAAACCAAAAAAACAAACAACAAAACCAAACCAAAAAACAACAACAACAAAAAACAAAAAAACAACAACAAACAACATCAACAACAACTGAGGCCAGTATGAAGACTTGAGGACACAGCATGCACCCGCTATTGAAATAGTAGCAACAACATCATCAATACTGATGATAATGATGATAATATTAATAATGAGAAGAAGAAGAAGAAGACGACGAAGAACAACAACAACAACAACGAGAAAAAGAAAAACAAGAACAAGAAGTACTGATATTTACGTAGCACTCTACCTAGAAAAAAAAACGTCTCTAGGTGATTACTTCAAAAGCATTCACAACGCCCAAACAGAAATGATGCTATCAATACAAGCTGTAGTGAAATAGTAACAACGATATTAAGAAGAAGAAGAAGAAGTGTCTGACTATGACCACCAGAACAGCAGAGGAAACAACTGCTGTTCTGACTATCTGGGCTAGAATCTGGTTATAGCGGACAGTGTCTTGCCCAAGTTACACCCCAGCTCTCTCGGCCTAAAGGGTTTCAGGACAGTTGGTATTGGGATGGTTCCCAAATGCCAGCTAGCCCCCAAGGCTGCAGCACCAAGAGCCAGTGCGTTCTCGCCTCCAAGTTTTAGAGTCATAGTTCTTCACAAAAGACGGAGCTGTAAATGATTTCCCCACTGCAATGGGAAAAAAATATTGATTATACAGCTCTAACGTTGCTGTTGGCCCAACTATAAGCTTATGTCAATCTGTGATATAAGCTGAGAGAGAGAATTTTTTTTGTTTAATGTCCCGTCACACATATCGGTGATTGAAGACATTTTGTTAAAGTATTAAAAATTTTATGAATACATTTGAGTATTATCGGTTAGAAGGGGTGGGAGATGTGGATGAATGGAGGGTTGGGGGAAACTGGGCAAATGAGGGTAAAAATGTGGGTGAAATTTGGAAGAAAAACAAAACAAAAAAACCCCGCTAAATACAGTTACAGGAAATTACTTAAAGGACTTCGTAAAAGAGAAGTCGTTAAACTGACAAGCGAAACAACTGATAATGAATGCAAAAAGTCAAAAACATCAACGTTCTCAGTCACTTGTGAAGACACACTTTCGTGTACAAAAGGCTTCATCAAGCTACATTGAAAAATGATAAAAGCTGAGCGTTCTCTCTAGTATTACTAGTAACTGGTGAAATGTGAAGGTGTATATGAAGTCCACATATCCACTGACTCCTCCCACTTTCTCGGGAGTTACCACCAAAACATAGTGCCCCTAGCAGATGGTGAAGCGGTGCCTAAGTCGTGAAGCGCCAGACTTGAAAGCCAGTGTCCCCACGTTCCAGTCCCACATACGGACTGTGAATTTTATCTCTCC
>NC_134885.1:30185715-30198215 GCF_041734735.1 Babylonia areolata
GTGTTTCTTGAGATCGCTCTCAACCTTGACGACTGGCACAGCTGTGTCGAGGCAGTCCACTGGTCTGCTGTTCAATGGACTCTCTGGTTCGTTGGCCGGGCCTGTTTCTTGACAGCGTCCTTGTCCTGTGTTGTGGTTAACTATCAGTGTGACAGCCGAAATGGTTATCGGCTATTTAATTGAGAAGAAGAGGACGTGTTCGTCTTGAAGGTCCCTTTGAGCGGGTGCAGAATATACCTTTTGTGTCAGTCTGCGTCAGCTAAGGGGATTGGGGGAGCGCTTAGAATCTGAGGGGTTTTGTGTTCAACTGATGTATGCTGAACTGGTCCCAGGTAGACGTCTCTTCACCTGCGGTTTTATTATTTTTCTTGAGATCGATCTGAACCTTGACGTGGCACAGCTGTTTCCAGGCAATCTACCGATCTGCTGGGCTGGGGGACGTTCATATACCGATAGATTTATGGCGCTTCTGTGGTGCGTGGAGATGCTTTGGAGGCAACACGTGCACAGTTGTCACTCAACTAACCAGAATGTTTCTTGATGGGTTGCTGTACTTCAGACAAAATTACAAATTTGCTCTGACTTGTAGTCACAGCCCAGCCACGCGGTTGATATTCAGAATGACGCCTCACACAGATGGGAACAATGGTTATTTGCTGTTGGTGTTGATGTTGCTGCTGCTGCTGCTGCTTTTTATACCTTATGTATTGTTCTGTGCGACAGCTGTAACGTTGTTACTGAGCACGTCATGAAACTGGAATGTCCAGTTTTTGTTTGCTTGGTGGTTTTTTTTTTGTTTTTTTTTTCTAGTTGGTCCAACGCCCTCCACGAACGTTCTCGAGTCAGTATGTCCTAATCTGTGCCGACTCCGGAGAAGCCAAAGCCAGTACCTTCCCGTCAAGTGTCTTCTTTCGAACTGAAGTCAAGTTTGGTCAACCTCGACGACTGCCGTGCCCACGCTTGGCTCGCGTCGTGCTGTTAACTGCGAAGAAGGGAGCGTCTGCGTCGAATAGCTGCCAGAAGAGGAAAAAACCCAACGTATCTTTTAACTGTGAATGAAAGCTAGGTCATGAGTATGAGCATGCGTGCTTTTTTTTTTTTTTTTTTTTTACTCTTTTTTCTTCTTCTACGAACTAAAGAAAGAAAGAATAAATAAATAACGAATAGAAAAAAAAAGAAAAAAAAAAGTGAAGAAATCTGTTCATGAAAAAAAGAACGAAAGACGAAAGATCGTAAAAGCGTAAGATTCGAAAGAAAGAAAGAAAGAAGTAGTAAGCGATAGAAGGAAAAAAGACGAAAAAAACACAAAACCCGAATATAAATAAGACAGACATACACGGATAATGAAAGAAAAAAGAAAAGAAAAGAAAGAAAGAATGAAGAGAATTCAAAATCAAGAAAATAGACGGTTTCAGTAGCTCAAGGAGGCGTCACTGCGTTCGGACAAATCCATATACGCTACACCACATCTGCCAAGCAGATGCCTGACCAGCAGCGTAACCCAACGCGCTTAGTCAGGCCTTGAAAAAAAAAAGAAAAAAAGAAAAAAAAGGTGAATAAATAATAGATAAGCGTACATAAATAAATAATAATTATAACATAAAAAGGTAGTAGTAGCAGTAATAATAATAATAATAATAATAATAATAAATAAATAAATAAATAAATAAATTAATAAGACAACAATGATGATAAATAAGCAAATAAATGTAAAACATGAAGACACACATTCACACACATACAGAAGGTTTTATGACAATAAAAAGTATTCTATTCTATTCTATTCTATTCATACACCCACACATGCATAACAGATATGCACCAAACATGCAGTTTCACAGATATGAAAGCACAGTGGAACAAATAGACAGAAAGAAAATCAGAGGAAAAGCAAAAATGGTTTAAACAGATAAATAAATAGACAGAGAAAGAAAATGAGACAGACTAAGAAAACAAGCGCGTTAAAAGCATGAACACGTGGTCCCAAACAATGAGTGATCTTCCAGCCTTAACTCACTCAGTACGGCCAGTCCTCTCTTCTCCTCTACACAGACCTCTCGGATGTCCAGTGGGTGTCTGTCTTTAGCTTCCGTCGTCAGAATTGTGGTATTCTTTGTCAACATTCACCTCTTCAGTATAAGAGCCTTCCGCTTGCAATACTTTGATGATGGTAATTGGGGTGAAACGCTGTTAACGTCGTCTCTTTCGCCGTTCGTATGGAGAGAGTTAAAAGAAATACCTTTGTGTATATTTGAGCTTCCTTCGCCATGATCGCCTATGGCCATAAGTCAGACCCTCAAGAATAATAATCATTAATCTCCTTCTGGATTAGTGATTTTTGAACTGCCTCTCTACCTAGAGGGGCAATATTTCTCTTCGTCCAGGTATGTCAAAGGAGGGTTTCACTTTTTGGACTCCTGTCACTTCACATTGTGAAAGGGAGACGCCTTGGGCAAACCACATTCCAAGCATCTAACATTCTTTTGGATTCAAGTCCATTGTCATGTATATATCCTACCACCTGATCTATTTTACTCCACAGCCATACTGCTTTAATTTGTTATTTTTCTCAGCGTTTACAAATAAACGAATTTTTTTTTTCCAAATCCGTCTAAACTTTCCATGGAAAGAAATTATGCCCCCTTTATGTATCAGGTTGTGTGGCCTCAGCAAACTGAGACACCTTGTGATGTATATCATTAATGTGTATTCCAATAATATATTTTTTTCTGTTATCATAACAGCCAAGCCAGTATCTCTACTTATATAATAAATAGATAAGGAGATGTGGGATCGCCTTGTCAGGGAGGGAATCACTTGTTTCCATAACCCACCGAACGCTGATTCGATCTTTCATTCATCACGCAGAGAACCAGATTTGTACAGTTGGTGTTTGTTTATTTCTTTTGTAACCACACACACACACACACACACACACACAGAGCGACAGACAGACAGACAGAAAGACAGACACAGACAGACAGAGAGAGAAAGAGAGACAGAGACAGAGACAGACAGACACACATACTGACAGACAGAGAGACAGATGGAGAAAAAATGACAGTGACAATGACTTTTTAAGATAGCATTTTACAGCTCCAATGCCAAGGAGAGAGGGGGGGGGGGGGGGGGGGAGAGAGAGATAGAGAGAGAGAGAGAGGGAGAGCGAGAGAGAGAAAACTCAGAACTCAGAGCTCAGAACTCAAAACGTTTTTTATTCAAGGGTTAAGATTTTAGGCATGGCCCATTCTTCCAATTTGTCTTTGAGAGAGAGAGAGAGAGAGATGGAGAGAGAGATAGAGGGAAATTAAAGGGTATATTTGCACACACATACGCACATACAATCATAGTGAAAAGACGCTTAACTAAATAACGAACACACACACACACACACAACCATTGGTTTTTGTTTTTTTTTTTTTCCTATTTTTATCCATATTACTAACGTAGTTGTAGAAGTTCCTGACTTCTCCTCCCCTCCCCACCCCCCACCCCCCGAACTCTTTTCTCGTTTTTTTTATTGTCATTATCATTTTTTTTTTTAATCGTCTTATATCACCAACAGTGAAAAGACGCTAAACTAAAGAACACACAACCATCCATGCTAACTCCCTTCTCCCCTCCCCTTACCCCTCTTCTTCCTAAACGCAGGCACCAAAGCACACACACACACACACACACACACACACACACACACACACACACTTACCTTAAACCAAAATAACGGATGTCGAAACGGTGAACCCGCAATTATGAAGCCTTTACTTCTTCCTCTTCCTCTCTTCAGCTGAGAAGTTTCCTCGTTGGCACACACACACACAAGGGCTCTCTCTTGCTTCGTTCACTGATACAGAACTTCCCTCTTTTTTTTTTCTCCTTCCCTCAGGTGCAAGATTTTCCTTGCATCTGCCGGTAGCAACCAAGGCTGAGTGAATGAGTGAGAGAGAGAGAGAGAGACAGGGAGATAGATGAAAGCAGACGTGGCTGAGTCCGTTCGAGAGAAGTCATGGCTGACTGGCTTGCGCTCTGTGTCATAAATTCACGCCTGGCTGCGTTCAGTGTGAAGTCACACTCGATTGACTGACGTGGGCGCGTGCAGGCTTCTTGTAACGATAGGAACCTATTTTAACCCCTTGACTGTCTCTGTTAGATAGGAACCTATTTTAACCCTTTGACCGCCACCTTTTTTTCTTTCTGCACACACAATACACATTCATATACATGCATGTAGTCATGTACACATACATATGAATACACACTCTTTTAAGTCCATAATGTGTAATGTAAATCGTTCATTTTATTGATACTGTTTGTCAAATGTGTATGGTTGACAGAACCTTCCTCACCCTCTATCCCCCATTCTGATGTGTAATGCGGTGTGTGTTGTGTGTGTTTGTTTCTTTGATTTTGTTCCTTTATTATTATTTTTCTACCTGTGCATTTTACTAACACCATGCTAATGCCTGTATGTCATGTGTGTGTGTGTGTGTGTGTGTGTGTGTGTGTGTGTGTGCGAGCGTGCGTGCGTGCGCGCGCGTGTGTGTGTGTGTGTGTGTGTGTGTGTGTGTGTGTGTGTGTGTGTGGTTGTTGTTTTTGTTTTGATTTATGCATATTTTTTTTCCTTTTTTCCTCTGTTGTGTATCTTTACTAACACCATGCTTTCATTTTATTAATTATTGTGTAGTGTAGACCCTATTCAGGGCGGGGACTGGATGTAAAAAAGCACACCAGTGCTTATCTATTATCCTCGAAATAAAGAATTTGTCTTGTCCGGGGACAGACTTCCCCCAACTGCTCAGTAAGCGGGTCGACCATCCCCAACCCGGCGGGTCCCCAGGTGGCGGAGGGGGAGACGACCCTCAGATTGTTTGTATTATGTCTTACTCTATTTGTCAAAACAGATTTCTCTGTGTGAAATTTTGGGCTGTTCTCCCCAGGGACAGCGCGTCGCTACACTGACAGCGCCACCCATTTTTGTGTTGTTTTTTTTCCTGCCTGCAATTTTATTTGTTTTCCTATCCAAGTGGATTTTTTTTTTTTTTTTACAGAATTTTGCCAGGGACAAACCTTTTGTTGCCGTGGGTTCTTTTACGTGCGCTAAATGCATTCTGCACACGGGACCTCGGTTTATCGTCTCATTCGAATGACTAGCGTCAAGACCACCATTCGAGGTCCAGTGGAGGGGGGGAGAAAATACTGGCGATGCCGTTGTGATTCGAACCAGTGCGCTCAGATTCTCTCGCTTTCTACACGGACGCGTTACACTCCACGCTTATTGTGAAAGTTAGCTACGATATTCGCAGCCCTGGACCAACTGAAGGTGTTCCTTTCAGAACGGGGCAGGGCAGCAGGTTGGCACTGTGTTGCACACAATTAAACACTCCATGTGTCCTAAGACGGGTCCATCATGCGATCGAGACTGAGGCGCGCTGTAACCTCTAGCCAGCCATCCTGGGGTGGGATCCTCAGAGAAACTACACCTCTCCCCCCCCTCCCCTGTGCTCACAGGCCCCAGGTCTTTGGGGGCCATGGTCTAAGGGTGAGGCAACCCCGACAGACGTCCCCGAGTGTTGACGACGGAGGTGCTGGGCCGCACGGTGCACTCCGATAAACCACACCACAACACCATGCTTCAACGCCAATGAGAGGTGAACGAAAAGGAGGAGGAGGAGGAGGCAGAGGTGGAGGAGGAGGAGGAGAAGAAGAAGAAGAAGAAGAAGAAGAAGAAAGAGGAGGAGGAGGAGGAGGAGGAGGAGGAGGAGGAGGAGGAGGTGGAGGAGGAGGAGGAGAAGAAGAAGAAGAAGAAGAAGAAGAAGAAGAAGGAGTAGGAGGAGGAGGAGGAGGAGGAGGAGGAGGATCATCATCATCATCAACATCAGCAGCAGCAGCAGCAGAAGAAGAAGAAGAAGAAGATTTTGATGATGATGTTGGTGCTGACGACAACGACGAAGTATACTCTTAAGTGTTGACTTTACTGAACAAAACAGTCCCCAAAAGAGGAAGTTAAGTCTATATAAATAACGATGACTGACACACCCTGACCTACACAAGGTGCAGTCTGGCTCACAGGTGACCGCCCTCGTCCGCAGCAGTGAAGGTCAGGGACTCACTCTAGACGGCCAGTCTTTTCCCTTTATTTGCCCCACAGAAACCCCAAGTGAGCCCTCTGTTTCTCGCAGTACCACGGTTTCTCTCACTTTGAAAGAAATCGTAGGATGGCGAGAAATCGTGGTCGTTCCCCTCCCACGTTTTCTCTCAATTACGAGAATTCGTGGGGCGTCCCCTTTATTCTTATCAAAAATATTTTTCCTTTGTCATCGGAGCTGGTTTCTTGTCTTTTCCTTATGCAAACAAACCTAAGACAACAAGAGAGGCAAGGCCTTCAAGACTCACTTGTGATAAATTAAGCCCCCTAGCATTAATTACAGAGTAATTTCCCTTTTTTTTACTATCTGCACCAAAACGTTTGCAAAATAAATAAAACTTCCATGCTTAGCAAAAGAAGTTCCTGTTTGAACAAAAAAATGATAATAATGACTGCTCTTGTTGTTGTGTCAGAATATCAGATCAAAGTGCCAAGTTTAGAGAATACAAAAAATAACAAAAATAAAAGTAAATGCAGTCTTCATATAATTAGGCTTCATTTTGTTGTTGTTGTGCCCATCCCAGAGGCGCAATATTGTTTTAAACAAGATGACTGGAATGAACTGAATTTTTCATATCTTTATGCCTAATTTGGTGTCAACTGACAAAGTATTTGCAGAGAAAATGTCAATGATAAAGTTTACCACGGACACACACACACACACACAGACAACGGAACACCGGGTTAAAACATAGACTCACTTTGTTTACACAAGTGAGTCAATGAGAGAGAGAGATAAAAAAAGGAACGAGAAATTGGGGACACTACAATGACGATCATGATAATGACAATGGCGTTAGCGAAGACGTCAATAATAGACGAGACGGCATAGATGATGGCACAGTACTGGTTTTAAGATTCAAGCACTGGTGTGTGTGTGTGTGTGTGTGTCCCCCACGGTTTCTCGCAACTGACAGAAAACAAAAAGAAATCGTGGGGTTGCGAGAAATCGTGGGCTTACACCCCATCTAACATTCAGTGGGTGTGTGAGTGACCCAGCCAAAAGATTTAGTCAATAAAGAAAAAAAAAGTTGTATTCTTTGTCTTCATCCATCTCTTCAAAAGAGATAGACTTCCACCAGTCACACTTATCGATGCCAGAGGTTGTGGTGAAAAGCTGTTGTTTGTCGCCTCTTTTTTTTTTTTTTTTTGTGTGTGTGTGTGTGTGTGTGTGCGTGTGTGTGTGTGTCCTTCGTACGGAAAGAGTTAACTCTCTCCATACGAACGGCGAAAGAGACGACGTTAATAGCGTTTCAACCCAATAACCACCATCAAAATATTACCAGCGGAAGGCTCTTACACTGAAGAGGTGAATGTTGACAAAGAATACCACAATTCTGACGACGGAAGCTAAAGGTTGGGTCATTCAGTCGGACACCCACTGGACATCCGAGGGGTCTGTGTAGAGGAGAAGAGAGGACTGGCCGTACTGAGTGAGTTAAAGGTGAAGGTAGGTCATTCCACGAGATATACCAGCATGCGCTGGTTCTTGGAGAGAGAGGCTTAATGTGTGTGTGTGGGGGGGGGGCGGAGGAGGGGTTGGTGGGGAGGGGGGGGGGGTAGGGCGAGCTGACCTGCTGTTTCCACGTGATGATGCACACTCAACAGCTGTCACGTGTCGATAATTGGGAAATGGAGGTGGGTATTTTGTTGTTGTTGTGTGTGTTGTTGTTGTTGTTTTTCCCGAAGTAACGACGCCACAGCTTGCAGTCGACACGCAGTCAGGCATGCTGCCAACGTGGCCGTGTTTCGTTCTTCGCACTTTCAAATTTTGCATTGTATCGTATACACTACAGTGTATCGTATCGTGTCGTCGTGTAGTGTAGTATAGTGTAGTGTAGTGTAGTGTAGTGTAGTGTAGTGTAGTTGTGTTGTGCTGTGTTGTGTTGTTTTATGCTACTACACATTTTCTCAGTGTGAAATTCGGGCTGCTCTCGAAAGGGAGAGCGCGTCGCTACAGGGCAGCGCCAACCTCAGTATTCTTCTTCTTCTTCTTCTTCTTCTCTCTCTCTCTCTCTCTCTCTCTCAGATCAGAAGAATGGTACGATCAAGAGTGTAGAACAGCGAAACGTAATGCCAGATGGCTTTTTTCAGAGTGACCAGAAGAACGAAAAAGAGAGAAGATAATGATGGTTTTTGCAGTGCTAGAAACGAATACAAAAAAACAAACAAACAAAAAACAAAACAAAAAAAACCAGCCCGCCCCCCCCCCCCCCCCCCCCCCCCCCCCCCCAAAAAAAAAAAAAAAAAATGTTGTGGAGGAGGAAAAAAGAATATAATGATACTCTGATAGATTAGTTGATCCAGTCAATTAAAGACCAGAAAAAATTCTGGAACAACATGAAGAAAATATGTAATAAGAAAAGTCTCAGTCTAACAAAAATCTCTGTACATGATTGGTTTCATCATTTCTAAAATGTTCTAGACAAAGACATTAGTGGCAATGATATTGATGTCTTTAATGACACGAATGATTATTGTAATGCTTTTGATGATAGTGTTGATATTGATAATGGTGATGGTAATGAATATGACAGTAATGATTTTGATTCTTAGGATGCATTGCTAAACCGTCCAGTTTCAAAAGAAGAAGTCCTACTTGCAATCAGGAAGTTAAAGTGTGGGAAAACACCAGGACCAGATGGTATTATTGGGGAATTATTTAAGAATGCGGGGACGTAAGTGTTAGATTTTTGGTGCATTATTTCAACAAGTTGTTCGATACAGGTCAGTATCCTGACAACTGGAAAGAATCCATCATTATACCTTTATTAAAAAAAATACATCGTTAATGATTCTAATAACTACAGAGGCATTTCCTTGTCAGATATTAGCAGCAAACTGTACAAGTTCTATTATCAATTCAAGATTGCAAGAATGGATCAATTTTAACATTACTGGTGAATTCCAAGCTGGTTTTAAACAAAATCATTCCACAGCTGATCACATGTTTACGTTATATAGCAATTATTCAGAAACAGTTTTCGTTTAATAGGAAAATATATGTGGCTTTTATTGATTTTGTGAAGGCATTTGATACAATTTCTAGAAAACTATTATGGCCAATTTTGTTAAAGCACAATATTAAAGATGAAATATTTCGTTGTATTAAAAGTATGTATGAAGTTGTACAAGCAAGAGTTCGTTGTGGTACTCAGTTCACAGATCAAATTGATTTTTTGAATGGTGTTAAACAAGGTGATGTCTGTAGTCCCATTATTTTCTCCTTGTTTACAAATGAACTTGCTTTAGACATTATTAATTGGGGAAGACATGGGGCCACTTTAAATTTTGGTTTCATTGAATTGTTTATTTTATTTTTTGCTGACGATATTATTCTACCATCAGAAACTGTTATTGGGCTGCAAACACAACTGAACAACCTTTCTATGGCTGCGTCCAAATTACAACTTAAAGGAAATATGGATAAAAGTAGTATTATGGTTTTCAGAAAAGGTGGGGTTTTTTTGGGTTTTTTTTTAGCAAGTGTTGAGAGATGGTTCTATAATAACACAGAAATTAAAATTGTGAATTCATATGTATATCTGGGGTTGTTGTTTTTTTTCCCCACAAGACTCAGTTTTAGGTATTCATGTCAAGAATTAGCTAATAAAGCAAAACGAGCTGCAATTTCTATCCTTAGTAAATTGTATAAATTCAATAATCAATCATTTAAGTTGTTCTTAAAGCTGTTTGATTTACAGATTCAACCACTGCTGATTTATGGTGCGGAGGTATGGGGTTTAGATCAACCTTCCTCAGTAATAGAAAGTGTTCACTTGTTTATGTTGAAAAAAAACACCTCGGAGTCAATATTTAAATACCAAATGATTTAACTCACTCAGTACGGCCAGCCCTCTCTTCTCCTCTACACAGACCCCTCGGATGTCCAGTGGGGTGTCTCAATGACCCAACCTTTAGCTTCCGTCGTCAGAATTGTGGTATTCTTTGTCAACATTCACGTCTTCAGTATAAGAGCCTTCCGCTTGCAATATTTTGATGATGGTAATTGGGGAGAAACGCTGTTAACGTCGTCTCTTTCGCCGTTCGTATGGAAAGAGTTAACCTATGGCGAATCGGGTCGTTTTTCTTTGACTATTAACTCTGCTGATTGCTGTGTTCGATACTGGCTGAAACTGACGCAAATGTGTGTGTGTGTGTGTGTGTGTGTGTGTGTGTGTGTGTGTGTGTGTGTGCGTGCGTGCGCATGTGTGTGTGTGTGTATGTGTGTGTGTGTGTGTGTGTGTGTGTGTGTGTGTGTGTGTGCCCCTCTCCCTCCTCTTTTTCTCGTCACATCTTCCTCTCTTCTTCCAAATAGTTATCCCCAGCTTTTTCTACTCCCCCCCCCCATTGCTCCCCCCCCCCTCCCCCCCCCCCCCCCCCCCCCCCCCCCCACACACACACACCATCCCATGCCGCCGCCTTTCTTTCATCCGAAGCTTGTCTGAGGGGGTCATGGGTTGTTGTTGTTGTTGTTGTTGTTTTTATCTCTCTCTTTTTCGATATATTTTTTTTACGACTTTGAAAAAAGCCTGAAATAAGGCGGACATATGGCCGAAACATTAGCAAAGTGGGGTGACTGGCAAGCCTTGTTGGGTTTTTTTTTTCCTTGTGTTTTTATACATGAAATGATTAAAGCGCACATGTTGGAACGAATACTCCATTGATGTATTTTTGTCCCAGCGTCTCGCCGTGAAACGTGGCTTCCTCGAGGATTATGTAAATACTCACAGGAATGCCAGCATAGGAATCTGGTGGAACTCGAAACGATATGCTTACATTCACGCACATGCATACACACATACTCTCTCTCTCTCTCTCTCTTTCTCTCTCTCCGCCCCCCTCCTCTCTCTCTCTCTCTCTCTCTCTCTCTCCTCTCTCTCTCTCTCTCTTATCACGATCATCAGTTCTTCAAACACTCTCGTCACCACCATCATCACTATCTACATTTCCCCCATAACCTCTACTCCATCCTATACTGCACCTCAACCCACCACCCACACACAATCTCCCACCCGTCTCAAAACTGTCCATGCCACACATACACTGAACTAAGACGAGGTGAAATATATCAAAATCAACGTAATCGTATATGTATGTTTATATGTCCATGGGCTGTCCAGCAGACCTGCAAAGGAGACATTTCAATACAAGCAACTTTATAAGCCAGCAACAGAGGAAGACGTGCGTAAATCCAGCATTAGAAAAGGTGTGAGTAGAGCCAGAAAAAAAAGGAAGAGAGGACTGAGTAAAGCCAGCAAAAAGGAAGAGAGGACTGAGTAAAACCAGAAAAAAGGAAGAGAGAACTGAGTAAAGCCAGAAAAAAAGGGGGAGACGTGAGTCAAGTTAGCAAAAGGAAGATGTGAGTAAAGCCAGCAATGGAGAAAAAAGTGAGTAAAGCCAACAAAAAATAAAAGTGTAGTAGACGTGAGTACAGTCAGCAAAAAAAAAAAAAAAAAAAAAGAAAAAAAAAAGAAAAAAAAAAGAAAAAAGAAAAAGAATAGGAATACGTGAGTAAAGCCAGCAAAAAAAGGGGTGACGGGAGTAAAGCCAGCAAATAGGAAGGCGTGAGTAAAGCCAGTTTAAAAAAGAGTGAGGCAAGAGTAAAGCCAGTAAAAAAAAAGGGGGAGATGTGAGTAAAGCCAGCAAAAAAGGGGAGATGTGAGTAAAGCCAGCAAAAAATGAGAGATGTGAGTAAAGCCAGTAAAAAAAAGGGGGGGAGGTGTGAGTAAAGCCAGTAAAAAAAAAGGGGAGATGTGAGTAAAGCCAGTAAAATCAGAGATATGAGTAAGTCTAAAAAAAAAAGGGGGGATGTGAGTAAATCCAGTCAACAAATGGGAGATGTGAGTAAAGCCAATAAAAAAAGGGGGGGGGGGATGTGAGTAAAGCCAATAAAAAGGGGGGTGGGGGTGTGAGTAAAGCCAATAAAAAAGGGGGGGGGAGATGTGAGTAAAGCCAATAAAAAAGGGGAGATGTGAGTAAAGCCAGTAAAAAGGGGAGATGTGAGTAAAGCCATCCCCCCGCCCCCCCCCCCCCCCCCGCCCCCCAAAAAAACAAAAACAAACAAAAACAAAACAACAACAACAAAACAAAACAAAAAAACAAAACAAAAAAAACAACAACAAAAAACCAAAGAGGAACACGAGAGTAAATCCAGCAAGAGAGGAAGACATGAGTAAAGCCAGTAAAAAGAGGAACACGTGAGTAAAGCCAGCAATAGGAATGATGTGAGTAAAGCCAGCAATAGGGATGATGTGAGTAAAGCCAGCAATAGGGATGATGTGAGTAAAGCCAGCAAAAAAAGAGGAAGAGAGGAGTGAGTAAAGCCAGCAAAAAAGAGGAAGAGATGAGTGAG